>NW_028150414.1:15000-18317 GCF_964638095.1 Poromitra crassiceps | reverse complement strand
AAATGTAAAAAAAAAAAAGGCAATTTTTTTTTCGGTGGGGCCTTCCTCCCAGCACCCCATGCTTAGAGTGACTTTCAGTGGCCCTGGATGGTAACAAGATACTGCGTGTCTCCACTGAATTCAGCTCTCAGTGTTGCTCGCTTGCTTGTTTTGTTATTGTTGTCTAGAGCCAAATGATTTATTTGGAAAACCCACCTTTTTACTTGTTTTTAAGCAGCTACGAGGAACTTTTAACTGCTTATGAAACTGTCTCAATTTAATACTGATAGCTCACATCTTACATCCGAAAATGAGCGCATCAGCGAGGAGATCCATGATTTCTATAGTTTTTCTAAATGCCTACATGCTGGTTGGACGCACGACGTCCGTCCCGTGTCACGTCCGTGTTAAACTAGTTGTAAGTTTTGTTCCGTCTGGCGAATAAACCAATAACATCAACCTTATGCAGTAAATAGAACACAGGGCAGACGCCCTCTGGCCTGCCGCGGCTCGGACAGCCCGGTGGAGACGGCGTTCAGGAAATGCAATCTTCGTTCCGGGAGAACATCGTTTTTGTCCACACGGGGCGCTAAAATCATCACAAAATGAAAGTTCCTTGCCGCTGCTTTAACTTGATCACTTATGATCGTGAATGGGATTGAACATTTCCGTTCGTTTCATTCTACCATTTGAAAAGAGTCACACCTCATCTTACAAAATTGACAGCGCAAAATTAAAACATTACTGGATAGGTAACAACATGACCACAAAAAAAAATCTGTAGAACTATGGAATGATAAACTTAAAGTAATGATTATTTTTGTTTTGCTCTTTCAAAATCAATACATATATTTTGAAATCAAACCCTTTTTTATTTTCAGTACTTTCTGTCTGTGATTATGATTTCTCCATGGCTGTTTTTCCACATCTTTATCTCTAACCATTTCTTCCATCCCCATCACACAGTCCGTAGAGCCAATGTCCCAGAAATGCTCACAGAGGACTATTTCTCTGATGTTGAAGAAGGTACTTTTCCATCATCATCTTTTCTTTCAATCACCACTTCTTTCTCTCACTCCCTCCTTCATCACTCCTCTGTGTGTCACTGTTCCATTCATTATCTTTCCACTCCATTTTTTATTTTATTTTATTTTATTTTATTTTATTTTATTTTATTTTATTTTATTTTATTTTATTTTATTTTATTAATTATTCTATTATTAACCCACTTCCAGTGATGTAAAGTGATGTAAAGACATATTTCTTTACTTAAGCAAAAGCAAGTAGTTTAGTTTATTTGTTGGACAATTCACTTTAAAAGAACAATTCCATGGTTGCAACAACACCAAAGTACATGCACGATTATAAGACCATCAAGGATAACAGAAAAAAGTCACAGGACGTACTGTACTGTATGTCCATTGTGGTCCTTGTAAGTAAAACTACTAGTGATATTTGCTTGTAGGTTCTGAAAGTATCCAACGGTTTTCTATGAGGTTCTAACTGTGTGGCTTTGAAATGGCAGGATTTTCATGAACTTGTGTCTCGCATGCAAATCTTTTTCTTATTTGTTTCCCTCGAGTGTAAGAGCAAATACTGCATGTAGAATACAGTGTAAATATGCACAGTGCTTGAGTTCTTCCCCCAGGCTTCCCCCCTCACAGACTCTCTCACGCCGCCGCTGTCGTTATTGTTGTAAGGCCTTGGGTATTTTCATGCATTGAAATGTGTGGAATATATATATGCCTTTCTGCTGGTTGCCATGCCAACTGTCTGCATATGGCGTTGTGGAGTGTGGAACAGATTTGCTTTCCCTCTCTGGAGGAGACTGCGCACACACACACACACACACACACACACTCCATCCTTTGTCTTGAGAAGCTCGTCGTCAGTGACGCCGCTATTGTAGTTTTCGCACATGTTGGGCCAAAGCAAACATGGTGTCAGCTGATGTGTGTGTGTGTGTGTGTGTGTGTGTGTGTGTGTGTGTGTGTGTGTGTGTGTGTGTGTGTGTGTGTGTGTGTGTGTGCGCGCGTGCCTGTTTACTTTGGGTATCTCTTTTCTCCTGGTCTCTAGAGTGGCTCAGAAGCATTTGGGTGAACTTGGTCTTTTCACAGAATATGAGGGAGGGAGAGAGAGAGGAGTGGAGGGAGGGGGAGAAGGGAGTGGAGGGAGGGAGAGAGGAGTGGAGGGAGGGAGTGGAGGGAGGGAGGGAGGGAGGAGTGGAGGGAGGGAGGGAGGGAGGGAAAGAGGGAGGGAGGGAAAGAGGGAGGGAGAGAGGGAGGGAGGGAGGGAGGGAGGGAGGGAGGGAAAGATTGATGTACCCAGATTTTCCTATCAATGGTTTGTTTTATTGAGGCTTGACTTGGCTTGTGGGTGTTTGCTAAACACAGTCTGTGTTGGTGATAAAGAATAGGAGGCTTTTATCTGTATGTAGCCACATGTCTCCTGCTTTCTGCAGCTTGTTTGTGGCTACATACAGTATCCGTTAGCCTGCAAACATCTCAAACAGCATACAGTATCAGTTAGCCTGCAAACATCTCAAACAGCATACAGTATCAGTTAGCCTGCAAACATCTCAAACAGCATACAGTATCAGTTAGCCTGCAAACATCTCAAACAACAGACAGTATCAGTTAGCCTGCAAACATCTCAAACAGCATACAGTATCAGTTAGCCTGCAAACATCTCAAACAGCATACAGTATCAGTTAGCCTGCAAACATCTCAAACAACATACAGTATCAGTTAGCCTGCAAACATCTCAAACAGCATACAGTATCAGTTAGCCTGCAAACATCTCAAACAGCATTGCAAGAATTGAGAAAACGTCACCACCGTGCGTGCGTGCGTGCGTGCGTGCGTGCGTGCGTGCATTCATTGATTACATTAGATTGCGATGCCGCGACTCGGTGCCAGGTCCGCTTCAGTATATTCAAACATGAAAATGAAATGGTTGTTTACCTTGTGGCTGTGTTTGTGTTTGAACAGAGATGGATGTTGGAAATATCTACATCAACTACTCCTGTAAGTCCTAAAGAAAGAGTTATTTCACTACAACTAACTCCATTAACCGCTTTGAAGTGCTACGAGCAAACTGACGCAACTAAACTGTGTGTGGTGTGTGTGGTGTGTGTGTGTGTGTGCGCGCGCGCGCGTGTGTGTGTGTGTGTGTGTGTGTGTGTTGCTGTTGCTGTTTTTGTTGTTGCTGTTGCTGTTTTTGTTGCTGTTTTTGTTGTTGTTGTTGTTGTTGTTGTTGTTGTTGTTGTAGTAGGGACTTAGTGGAGTAAGCTCTAAAACAAACTACACAGTCAAACAAACAAACACAGTCATGATCTA
>NW_028150414.1:0-10000 GCF_964638095.1 Poromitra crassiceps | reverse complement strand
AGACGAGCCGTACTATGCAGTACCATGTGGTGGAAATGAGCCAATAGACATACACAGAGCCCAGAACATCTGGGTTCAACAGTGAGACTACACAGAGCCCAGAACATCTGGGTTCAACAGTGAGACTACACAGAGCCCAGAACATCTGGGTTCAACAGTGAGACTACACAGAGCCCAGAACATCTGGGTTCAACAGTGAGACTACACAGAGCCCAGAACATCTGGGTTCAACAGTGAGACTTGGGTCTGGACAGGTGAGGATTCCAGGAGGAATAGAGCAAGAAAGAAAGGCAGAAAGGAAGTAACAAAGACTAGGGCTGGCTATTGTTTAAAAAAGTATGATACCAGTACCAATACTAGTACCCTTAAATGAAGCTGATACCTATAGAGTACTTCTTTCCATACCTTTTTTAAAGCTTTATACCGGCTCAAGTGCATGTATCAATGTATGGGTTGTAGCTGCTGCATTAGTGGGCCAATCACATGCTGCATTCAATCGAAGAACGCTGGCAGTGATTGGCTGCGAGCAAAACCATACAAATAGTATAAATATATTTTTCTAGATCTGTGTACAAAAATGAAGGAATGAAGGTATCATTTGACTGGAGAAGTTTCAATACTACTTGTTACTGGGATATTCCTGTCGATACCTTCAGGGTATCAAGTACCGATACGATACCCAGCCCTAAGAAAGACAGAAAATAAGATCTCTAACTTTTCCACTCCTGTAAACTCCAGAGAGCGATAGATAGATAGAAACGAGACCGAGACACAATTATTCCCCCAACTGCTCCGGAGATTTAAACAGGCAAATTTCCGGTGACAAACCTGCTTGTCTAACCTCTCGGGCTGGGCTACTGTCTGTTAACTGCTAAGTGGGAGTGAGAGCTAGAGAGAGACAACAGAGACAGGTTGAGAGATGGAGAAACTGGTTTGTGCGTTCTGCCTCTAACCTTCCCGCTGCGCTGTGTGTTGTGAACCACCAGGTGACGATGCGATGACGGGGGACACAGACAAATACCTGGCCCCCCAGGACCTGCGGGAGCTGGGGGACGACTCGCTCCCTCAGGAGGGCTACATGGGCTTCAGCATTGGTGCACGGTCACAGAGGTAAGACATACTGCAGTACGCTTCTAATACGTTTAGGTTTGTTCAAAGGGCTACGTGTAGCATCATAAAAGCATTACCTCATTCATTTTGAGACAATAGTATACCGCATTTTACAACGTGTGAACCAGCTCAGTGGCCTTGTGGTCTGAGTGTCCGCCCTGAGACTGGGAGGTCGTGAGTTCGATCCCCGGCCGAGTCATACCAAAGACTATAAAAATGGGACCCATTGCCTCCCTGCTTGGCGCTCAGCATCAAAGGGTTGGAATTGGGGGGTTAGATCACCATGTGATTCCCGAGCGCGGCGCACGCTGCTGCTCACCGCTCCCCCAGGGGATGGGTCAAATGCGGAGAACAAATTTCACACATTGTGTGACAATCAGTGGGACTTTACCTTTACCTTTACTTTACCAGATCGGACTTATCATGAATCTCCTGGCACGAAGGGATATTGCTTTTAGGAGTTAGGAGTTTCTCGCAATGGCAGATGATGGAAGGAGTGAGACACAGATGGAGAAATCACTTCCAACATGGTGATCCTCTTCACTAAAGCAATAGAAGAAACTTTTTCCCCTCCCCAATTGTACTTGGCCAATTTCCCCCTGCTGCCCCGGTCGCTGCTCCACCCTCTGCCAATATGGGGAGAGCCGGAGACTAGCACCATGCTTCCACTGACACATGCACGGTTGCCAGCCGCTTATTTTCACCTGACAGCGGGGAGCTTCACCGACAGGACGTAGCCCGAGGATCACGCCATTCCCACCAATTTCCTTCCGCCCCGAACAGGCGCCCCGACCGACCAGAGGAGGCGCTAGTGCAGCGACCAGGACACATACCCTTAATCCGGCTTCCCACCCGCAGACACAGCCAATCGTGCCTGTATGGACGGACACCCGACCAAGCCAGAGGTAACACGGGGGCGCGAACCTGCGACCCTCATGTTGGTAGGCAGGGAATCTACCGCTGCACTACCCGGACGCCCGGAAACCTTTGGCTTTGACTGAAGAAGCAACAGGCTTTATGGGAAATATGATCTTTTTGAGAAACACTAGCATTAGCAAAATAGTTAGCGGCATAGAATAGAGGCCACCAATCGTGTCCGTCATGGTCTCATTTGTTTACTGTAATTATACCAAGGTATCAAATTTCATTTGAGAATAATATATTGATGTTTAAAAATGCTACATGCAGCGCCTAAAGAACAGTCTTTACCAAAGCTCCAAGAGAGGCAAGAATCTGTCTGGCTAATGCAGGGGTCAGTCTGGTTAATGCAGGGATCAGTCTGGCTAATGCAGGGGTCAGTCTGGCTAATGCAGGGGTCAGTCTGGCTAATGCAGGGATCAGTCTGGCTAATGCAGGGGTCAGTCTGGCTAATGCAGGGGTCAGTCTGGCTAATGCAGGGGTCTGTCTGGCTAATGCAGGGGTCAGTCTGGCTAATGCAGGGATCAGTCTGGCTAATGCAGGGATCAGTCTGGCTAATGCAGGGATCAGTCTGGCTAATGCAGGGGTCTGTCTGGCTAATGCAGGGGTCAGTCTGGCTAATGCAGGGGTCAGTCTGGCTAATGCAGGGGTCTGTCTGGCTAATGCAGGGGTCAGTCTGGCTAATGCAGGGGTCAGTCTGGCTAATGCAGGGGTGAGTCTGGCTAATGCAGGGGTCAGTCTGGCTAATGCAGGGGTCAGTCTGGCTCATGCAGGAGTCAGTCTGGCTAATGCAGGGGTCAGTCTGGCTCATGCAGGGGTCAGTCTGGCTAATGCAGGGGTCTGTCTGGCTAATGCAGGGGTCAATTTAGGGACCCAATTTAGGACCCAATTTAGGGACCCAACAATGGGTTGATTGTCGCCAAGAAAAAATGGAACACGAAATAATTCCAAAACTTTCTTTAATAGCCTATTCTAGACTCAAAGTCATGCCCATTGTCAATCGAGAAATGTTGTGTTTTATGGAGGAGAAAAAACATCATCTTTGTCCATTTTGAGATGTTTTAACACACACACACACACACACACACACACACCACGCACGTACGCGCGCGCACACACACCTGCCAAATTTAGGCTGTGAAAAAGACGACCCCTTTGAAAGCAGCATAGCCTGGACCCTAGAGGACAAACATTGTTTTGACTTCCATCTAGTATCTTCTGCCACACTTCCACTCTGAGTCTGTCTCTCTCTCACACATTCTCTCTCTCTCTCTCACACACACACACACACACACACACACACACACACACACACACACACACACACACACACACACACACACACACAGACACACACACATACCCCCCTGACCATTAGGAGGTCATAGGGCGCCCTCTCACCCGTTGAACTTGTGTTCAGTTGAACATAGAGACAAACAACATTGACACTCGTCCGACACGCTGCAGAGGGAGGGGTTATTAAGAGGGAGGGGTTATTAAGAGGGAGGGGTTATTAAGAGGGAGGGGTTATTAAGAGGGAGGGGTTATTAAGAGGGAGGGGTTATTGAGAGGGAGGGGTTATTAAGAGGGAGGGGTTATTGAATATCTGAGCAGTGACACACATGGACACTGAGCCACAGGAAATTAGAACCATGTTCGATTCCATAGCCTCGAGCCTCGGGTCAGATAAATACATGTTCTCTGTGTGTGTGTGTGTGTGTGTGTGTGTGTGTGTGTGTGTGTGTGTGTGTGTGTGTGTGTGTGTGTGTGTGTGTGTGTGTGTGTGCGTGCGTGCGCGTGCGTGCATGCATGCGTGTGTTCAATCCAAGCCTGGAGGATCAATAAATTACTGGTTCTGTGCAGTAGGGGTGCAATTCACTTATACATGTCAATCAATTTAGGAAGTGGATTAGCTTTAAAAAAAAAAATCCTTTCACAATAAAAAAAGATTTTAATATCCAGTCTGCTGATTTTTAAGAATGAATGGGCTACTGTTAGTGAGTTTTAGTTTCAGTTTTCTATTTCAATAGCTCGAATTGAAAGTGAAAGGTCCCCAACCCCTGCTATGTTACTGTTTGACACTTATAGCAGTCGCCCCCCCCCCTCCCCTCTCTCTCTCTCTCTCTAGTCTGATTTTAGCGAGGTCACTAAATCAATTAGGAGTTTACAATCCGCACTTTTTGTGTTAGAAACGTGTTACGCTCCATGCTTCAGTCATCAAGCCAGGCAGGCTGACAGGTGGTCAGTCAGTCAGTCAGTCAGTCAGTCAGTCAGTCAGTCAGTCAGTCAGTCAGCAACAACTGCCATCATTCTACCTGCATCTCTGTCTGGCTTCTCTCCTCTCTCTGCATCTCTCTATCCACTCCTCTGTTTTCATGATCTTTTTATTCTCTTCTCATGCCCGTTCTTACTGTTAGTCCCAAAGTCAGGTAAGGATGAAGGCATGAAGGGGGCGGGGCCTCCTTATCCCCCCGGCCCCTCCCCCACCCCACCCACCCCTTCCCCTCTTACACCCCAGATCCCCAGCCACTATATCATCAATAAGACTTTGTGAATCACTATAATGCACTACTCATTCATCTGTCTACTAACGTAACAATGTTGACTTCCAAACACAGTGTGCTGAATGAGTTTTGTTGAGTTTCCATGTGTGTGTGTGTGTGTGTGTGTGTGTGTGTGTGTGTGTGTGTGTGTGTGTTTTTTTACACTGTTATGTTCACATCAGACACAGTGGTTTCTACTGTGGTTCATGTGTCTTTATGTCACATTCTTGTTTTCAGTTGATAACAGCATCGGGTTCTGTGCCTGTTGTGTTTGCTTTTGTATTTGTATTTTGGACTGTGGATATGATTTATGCCTGGTGGTCGTTGTGGATTTGACCGGTGGAGCTAATGCATCCTTTTTGAGTGTTACTTCACCACGCTTCCAGGGCCCTGAACTAATACATCCCTATAACTCTCATAATGTCAAATTAATGTCAAATTAATGTCATGTGACCTCCTAGATGGGCACTGCAGAGAAATCTCACTTCACTTCCACTGTTACCGTTGAGAAAGGCAGACACATTTTCGTCTAAAAACAACGAGAAATCAAAATGTCTCTCAAATAGAAAGGGGCGAAATCTGTAACAGTGTTTTCTCAGCAACAAACTTAAGTCACCTATACGATCCTTTTCACAGTATCATACATTCTTTTAATGTTGTGTGTTATCAATTATTTTGTCAGGCACTCTCTCTCGTTTTCAAGTGGCGTTCCTGTTTTGAAACAGATCCCTGTATTTGCAATCTGATCGACGCATCATAAAGACCACTTGTATTCAGTGTTTCAGATATCCTTACTCTCATTCCATACGCACCATTCCAGGGTGAGTACTAGGAGTTACAAATATAGACAGCGATCGCGCGCACGGACACACACGCACAGTCGCACACACACACACACACACACACACACACACACACACACACACACACACACACACGCACACACACACACACACACACACACACACACAGTCGCACACACACACACACACACACACACACACACACACAGTCGCACACACACACACACACACACACACACACACACACACACACACACACACACACAGACACTGGGCTGTGTTGTCATTTCAGCGTTGGGAGTATTTTAGCCTGTGGCCATGGGCCAGGCTAGTTGGCTCAGCATTGGTTAGCTTGTTGTGTAGCAGCAATAGAACTGTTGCAAACGTTCATCGCATATCATTGCTAAGGAATGCTATTTATTTGCCTCATAAATGTCCTAATTGTCTTTCTCTCTCGACGCCTGTGGAGCCGTCTCAAGACACACACCACTTCTTTTCTGCACACAGTACCGTCAGTAACAAATGTACTGGGACAGCAAACAGTATAAGGATATATGCAGGATGTAGTGAAGCGCGCCTCAACCTCTGCAGCCCAGCAGGCTGGTCTGGTGCTTCTCAGAAAAGGCAGACTTCTGATATAAGATATTTGGATGTAATCCAAAAGGTACTGGAGCACTGTGGGTTTATGTGTCTTTATGTCAGATTCTTATTTTCAGTTGATAACCGCATCGGGTTCTGTGCCTGTGGATAGCCTGTTGTTCATCAGAGCTCTGATGAAGACACAGTAGTGTCGAAACGTTAGTTTAATAAAAACTTCATTATATACTTGATCTGTGTGCTCCAGTACCTTTTGGATTACATCCAAATATCTATATCGGAAGTATAAGGATATATATTATAAGGGGATAAGGCAAGATTACACAGTCTGCTAGTTTTCTGCTTGTGGTCTATGTTAGTGTTGATAAACTATGTTAAAACACACCATTGCCATTGTCTCCACCATACAGTCATCTGCTGTTCCTCCAACCAAAAGGTTGTCAATGGCAGGATCAAACCAGGCCCCTGGAAGCTGCATGCATTTAATGTGTTTATTTGTTTTGTTTGTGTTTTTCTGTTCATCCCATGCCCCCCCCACCCCCCTTCCCTCCCCCCCACCCCCTCCCTCATACCCCTCACCCCCTCCATTGTTGTGACGACTGTTGTCATGGTAACCCGTGACTGCTACGCCAACCCGCACCCACCCACACCAAGCCTGCGTTCCTTCAGTTCCGATAGGTCGAACACGCTGAACCGGAGCTCGTTCGCGCGGGACAGCATGATGATAGAGGAGATGCTGGCCCCCAGTAAGGAGATGGTAGGTACACTCACTGGCTATCTGTGTGTGTGTGTGTGTGTGTGTGTGTGTGTGTGTGTGTGTGTGTGTGTGTGTGTGTGTGTGTGTGTGTCTGTGTCTGTGTGTGTGTGTGTGTGTGTGTGTGTGTGTGTGTGTGTGTGTGTGTGTGTGTCATGCATGTACTCTGTCTCTGTCTCTCTGTTCTTCTGTCTCTGGTATAACTCTTAACTCTCTCTGTATGTCCGTTTCCCTCAGTAATCCCCCAGGTATTTCACTTCATGAGAGACACCGTACTGTCTATAAATATGCCACGCTGTGCTCAGTGAGTGCTGTGCCAAAAGCCAGGGGATCCACCAATGCTCTTACAACTGAGTTGCTGTTGACACACGCAGATGACGAAGCCAGAACCTAAGTGAGTTTCTCACTTAGCTTCTGGCTTCAGATGGCTACAGATGTTAATAATTTAATTTGGCTTAAAATGTGGTCTTAGGGGACATTCAGACCAAAAGCGTTTTTTGGAGCTGCCAGCGTCTTTCTGCAATTCATTCTCTTTCAATGAACGCACCTGGCGTTTCAGCGCTGGTGGCATCTGTTGTTTTTGGAGGAGCGCTGTGGGCGTTTTTAAGCTGAAAAAAGTTGAACATTAGAGGAAAAGCGCCCTGATCGTCTTTTTCACTCCTCCTACCTTTTCTCCTCCCGAGGGATTTTCGACCTCGGCTGCTGCCAGAATTGGCAATAATCTGGCTTTCGTGTTGACACTAGTGAACAACATCAAACAGACAAAAAATAACTGGCTACCGTCCTTGTGGTCGTTGTGTTCTGATCTGTACTGCACGCGACTACAGGGGAAAACAAACGGAGCGCAAAAAAAACGCTCCCTGCGCTGTGTTTTGTGCACAATGGAAGCGCTCTCAACATGATTTTCATAGCGTTCTGACTGACAAAAAACGCTTTTGGTGTGAATGTCCCCTTACTGCCACGTTTCCCAAGTGCTGCTGCAGTACCTTGTGTGGCCTGATATTCAGACTGAATCGTCAACTCATAAACTCATTTCCTCTTCCAAGAACAGCCGAATCCACAACTGTGGAGTGGGCGTGGCTTCGAAGGTCTGGAGCCAGGCTAAATGTGTGGGGGCGGGCTTTTGCTATGCCGGCGATAGCCGTGGCCGCGTCCTCCGTCCATCCGTACGTACGTCTGTCCGATGCGATTTGAATTTCTTCAAATTTGGCTCAAACGTCCACTTGGGCTTAATAACGAACTGATTCAATTTTGGTGGTCAAAGTTCAAGGTCTCTGTGACCTCACAACCGCTTGTTAACACGAAATCTCAGGAATGCCTTGCCTTGAGGGAATTTCTTCAAATTTAGCTCAAACATCCGCTTGGAATCAAGTGATGGACTGATTAGATTTTGGTGGTCAAAGGTCAAAGTTCAAGGTCATCGCGGCCGTATGTCCATCCATTCCTTCAAGGAAGGGGGGGGCAGGGCTAGGTAAAAGGGGCCATAGCTAGGGATAGGAAGGTCGTAGAGAGTCAGGATTCGAGGGGTGGGTTGGGGGAATGGCTGGGGGGATGTGGGTGGTTTAGGGGTAGGCCCATTTTCCATGTTGAAAACGATACGCCGTGTTGTTGAGGTACCCCCAAACATTGCCTAAAGTGGCATAATGTCCACACCACTGCGCCGTGGGCTTCAAGGTATTTGTGCGTCTGGACAGACATGGAGGTAGACTGCACTTGACTTGAAGTGGTTATTTCTAGTTTATTTAAATGTTTTCTTTGTTCTTTTACTAAAGGCCCCCCTAGCTGCTGCCACGGGCAGTGCAGCAGTACTGCAGCAAAGTGGCCGAATTAAATGAAAAACACCTGTATCTGTGGGCTAAGCAAGAACCATTGATAGAATGAGTCTGGAGATGTTCTAATATGCGTGGCATTTTTTATGGCTGCCCTTATGTAACAGCGTCCTCATTAACATCATCATAGATGAAATGAGTTAACATGATGTCTATTTTCAACGTGAAATTGCTAAACTCTCTGGGCCCTATCTTACACCTGGTGTAAGAGCAAGGGCAATCATTGCCATTTCTAGTTTCTAGCACAAAAAATATCCCTATTTTCTTTGAATTACCACTGGGTCAGACATGTTTCAGTGACCCAGTGGTAATTAAAAGGGGAAAAAAAGATTTTGAGCGCTAGAAACTAGCAATGACAACCCTTGCCCTTGCACCGGGTGTAAGCCCCCATTCACACAGGACGCCAAAGCAACACTCAACCTACGCTCAACCTACGCTGGACCCACACGTTTCATTTAGGCGTCCTTGTTAACACACCACCCGCGCGCGTGTCACGCTGAAGCCTCGCCGAAGCCACGCTCACGCCACGCTCAAGCGATCGTTCAGTATTCACGCCTATTTTCCAAGCGTGACGCGTGAAGCCAGGCATGAAGTCAATGGGAGTTGTGGGCGGGTTCAAGGCGCGCGAGTAGGTCGTTGAGAGGAAAAGAGAAGGCTTCTTGTGTGAACGGTTAGGCGTCCGTTCAGCTTGTGCCTGCTTGGAGCTTCAGTTCTGCTTACGTTCGGCGTCCTGTGTGAACGATGGCTAAGATAGCGCCCTCTATCTGTTGCTGTGGGCTGAGTAACAGCTGGCAGTTGACAGCTTGTCTCTTCTCTCATGCTGCTCCAGCTGCTCTGTAAGGAAAAGTCCTTCATTGTAGAGCACCACAATAAGGTATATTATATTATATTATCATGCACTACCTCTGTCAGTGCATGTGTATACTCGGTGTCACTCAGCATTTGTTATTCTAGATCAAGATGACAGTTATGTCATGGTACCATGCACAACATATGCTCCTATATCAGTGCATGTATGTTTATCATTTTCTATTGATTGTTATAATGGATTGATAGATAATACTGCATCTACATAATCCATTCTGTGGTCATACAATGCTATTGGTGATTGATGGCCATAGGCCATGTGGTACATAGGGCAACATGTTGAGACAATTAGCCATGATTCATACTTTTGTTGCTTACCACACTATCATCTCTCCCACCCCCCCCCCTCCACCCCCTCCCCCCAAATAGAAGCTATTTCATTTTTTGAATGAAACTCTTCCCCTGTGCTCTCCTCTGCCCCCTGTCTCTTTGAAGTTGCCAGTTAATCATAGCCCTGATTGGCAATAATGCATCTATGTCAGTTAATAACACGATATACTGTATATGATCCTCTAACAGACAAAACATCAGACAGTCTGTCACGTCAGTATGATCATACGGTGCAGTGAGTGATAGCCA
>NW_028150415.1:0-18331 GCF_964638095.1 Poromitra crassiceps | reverse complement strand
CATCAACAATACATACATGCATAGAAACTACAGACAATGAATACAATGCTTGGCAGTCAGCAGCTCATTCAGCCATGCTCTTTTAAAATGGTTGGCATTGACAATTTGCTTAAAATGGGGGTAACAACATATTCCATTCTGTAGCTGCGGAGTACAGAAAGGTATTTTTGCCAGATGCAGTCCTAAACCTAAACACTCACTGAATTTAAGTATTACAACAATAACTGATTGATTAAGTAGTACCTTTCACCATTTAAGTATGCTATTGGATACTGTACTGTACATCTCACGTGTTTCAATTTCTACACCATACACATCCATCCATCCATCCATACATCCAATCCATCGTCAACCACTTATCCTGTGTCGGGTCACGGAGGTAGCCGTTCCAGCAGGGGACCCAAAACTTCCCTTCCTCCCTTTCCCTGGCCACATTAGCCAGCTCTGACTGGGGGTTTCCCGAGGCGGTCCCAGGCCAGTGTGAAGATATAGGGCTCTATCGTCCCACTGGCCTTAGATTAGCGCTTAGCGCCAGGCGCAGCCCATATTAGTGGGCATGGACCGACGTAGTCGATATTTTCACAACGGAGAATAATTGGAGAAGTGCAGTAAACAAATCACAATGTCCCTTTCATGTTCCATTCCACAGAGCGATCCAATCCGGAAAAGCCCGACCAAAGCGCTCCGAGCTCCCCCCCCTCCCTCTTTCATCCCCGTCTGTCTCCATATATATTATTCCATATTATTATGCTTCTCAAACCAATCTCACTGCAGTTTAAATACAGCAAGCATGTAAATATGCGACACTATAGCAAGATCAACGTGAAAATAATGTTCTGAACGCATCGGCTAGAAAAATATAGCCTATTCCTGGATGTTTGTTTGTTTGTTTGTTTATTTATTTACTATAAGAAAAGGGACAATGCACATGAATTAACATGAGCTAGTGAGTCCATCATGCAAATGTGCCAGATTTAGCCAGGCTAATTTTCATCTGCAGTCCCTGACAGGTTGATGTTATAAAACATTAACAAACACATGCAATAGTACAGAAGATACAGATCGACATAAATAGACAAAAGCATATAAAAGAAGAAAAGCACAAGCAGGTTAATAGCATATAAAAAGAACATGCATGAGCACATATAAAAAAGAAGATGCATGAGTACATTAGCATATTGTATGCCAGAGCAACACCACATAAGCACATAAAACAAACAAAAGCAAGCCCAATTATGCAGCCCCTGGTCTACAGTAAAAGCACACACAAAACCGCATGCCGTACAAAGCAGACAAACAATGACAAACAACGAGAAATGCTATCCCAGAGTATGAATGCATGTTTGATTGTTCAATAGCCAATGTTTTATGGAGTTGGAGAAGGAGTTGAAAGATGTGATGTTTCTCAGTTCTACGGGTATAGTGTTCCAGGTATGTGCTGCTCTGTAGGAGAAGGCTGACTGCCCAAAGCTACTTCTCCTATGTGGAATTTTACAGTCTCCTCTGGTAGAGGTTCTGGGAGATAAATTTTGAATTTGTGAAATGAATTCATTGAGCGGAGGAGGGGGCCAGAACATGAAAAATTGTATACACAAGTAAAATATCATGTCATGTGATGATGAGATTAGATTGGTGAAAGTTTGGGCAGAATGATATCGTTTTCTCTCGTTACCTTTTCTTCTCCCCCACTGGCCACTGCACAGGTAGGATGATGCAACAGCCTCTGAATGACAGGGGCTCAAAACTATGGTAACAACTTTTTTTTCATCGGTCATTGTGCCTGTCTGATGCGCGAGAGAGAGGGAGTGAGAGAGAGAGAGAGGGGGAGAGAGTGTGAGATCGGCGCACTGAATAAGGCCTGGTTTTGAAAAGCGATAAGCGCTAAATTAACGCCAGGGGGGAAGATAGCATTAGGCCGAAACACCCATTCTGGCCTATTCTGGCACTGCGCCACGCCTCTTCGGCGTAAAGCGCATTTCGGGGCCTAAAAACATGATGCTATCTTCCCGAGTCAGGCGCAAAGCGTGTTTTTTTGCGTTTAACGCCAGTTTAGCGCCTAAGGCCAGTGGGAAGATAGAGCCCATAGGTTGTACCTGAACTGCAAGGAAGCTGCCTATCACATATCTACCTAAGTAGGTAGCTGCTTAATTAGGTATCTCGTTTGAATGTAGGTGACTGAAAATAAGTTGTTTCAATCAGACATCCTCCTTGAGGAGCTTTAAGGTAGCATCGCACACAACATGTCGCACTGGTGCCTGTTTCCATTCCTAGTTAGGTAGCAACCTAGCTAGCAACCTGAACCGGTGTCCAAATTACAGTTGCCTACTATCGATCAAAATCGAGAACGTGTTTAGCGAACGTTGTTTAACTTTTTTCGTTCTTCGTCGGTTAGCACGGTCGCAAGGTATTATGGGATATCCTAATCAAGGCACCACTGTATGCTTCCTAGATTTGCCAAATACAGTAGGTAGAAAGGTTGCAAATATATTGACCTTATGTATGTATCCTACTTGATTCAGACAGCCTAAAACTAAAAAATTACAACTTCCTACCTAGAAATGCTACCTACATAGGTCGATTCTGTGCGTTTCAAACAGCCTAATCTCTCCACCTAGCCCTCGGTCTGCCGTACCAGATGCCATACAGCCACACCATACAGATGTAAAAATTATTAGGTAACCCTTTATTTTACAGGTACCCTAGTTACATATGAACTATTTGTAATTACACATGAACACCAAATGTAATTACACAGTAATTACCAATAGTTATAAATTACGTTCATATGTAGTTACATTGTAACAGACCTGTAAAATGGAGTGAGTCTGTTCAACTGTAGTTCATTATGTAGTTACATTGTAACAGGCCTGTAAAATGGAGTGAGTCTGTTCAACTGTAGATCATATGTAGTTACATTGTAACAGACCTGTAAAATGAAGTGAGTCTGTTCAACTGTAGTTCATATGTAGTTACATGGTACCGGACCTGTAAAGTGGAGTGAGACTGTTCAACTGTAGTTCATATGTAGTTACATGGTACCGGACCTGTAAAGTGGAGTGAGTCTGTTCAACTGTAGTTCATATGTAGTTACATGGTACCGGACCTGTAAAGTGGAGTGAGTCTTTTCAACTGTGGGTCATATGTAGTTACATGGTACCGGACCTGTAAAGTGGCTCCGGGCTGGGACAGAGATTGCTAAAACCCAGTGGTGGATTCGAACCACTGAACTTCTGATTGCAAAGCAAGCGGCTTTAACCACTCAGCCACGAGGGCTTTCCAAATTTCATGGTGGAGTTTAAGAGGATAACTCCCCTCCGCCTGTTGACAGTCAGATGTAGTTGCTGTCACTTCATAGCTTTGTTATTATACACAGAGACTTGGGGGAAAATATTGATACTTTATTTAGTTGTAGGTATGATTTTGTCCAGAATTCCAATACAAAAATTATAATAAGTATTGTGTATATATATATATATATATATATATATATATATATATATATATATATATATATATATATATATATATACTATATATATAGTATAAGTATTGTAGATATAGAGGTAACAGTGAAACTATAATCAAAATAGCCATTCTTCTACATTCTAATTGTTAGCTTATTGTAAATGAGTCATTTCCCCATCAATTTCCCAATTTCTCAATTTGTTGGGGACCCAGTCGAAGCCCCTCAAAGACCCCTTTGGTCAGCAGACCCCCGGATCATCTCTCCCCAAAGTCTATACCCCCCCCCCAGTCTATAAATCCCCTATTTGCTAAATAAATTGTATGCACTGTGCTCTAGAAACATTTAGTTATATTTAAAGATTTTAAATAAAAAAATACATTCTAATAATTTTCTGAATTGTGGTGTAAATAGTCCCATGAGCCAATTACAGCTCATGGGGGGAGGGGGGGGGGGGCTGGCACAGTCACACTGCAGAAATGCATTCACATTAATCAATATTGCCTGTCTTTCAAGCTACAACTAACGAAGTATCAACATTTTCCCCCAAGTCTATGCTTATAATAACAAAGCTAGGAAGTGACAACTACATCTGACTGACATACAGTTATCCTCTCAAACTCCACTAATAAAGTTAGAAAGCCCTCGTGGCTGAGTGGTTAAAGCCGCCTGCTTTGCAATCTGAAGTTCAGGGGTTCGAATCCCCCACTGGCCTTTAGCAATCTCTGTCCCAGGCCAGAGCTTCTTTACAGGTCCGGTACTCCACTTTACAGGTCCGGTACCATGTAACTACATATGAACTACAGTTGAATAGACTCACTCTACTTTACAGGTCCGTTACAATGTAACTACATATGAACTACAGTTGAATAGACTCACTCCACTTTACAGGTCTGTTACCATGTAACTACATATGAACTACAGTTGACTATACTCACTCCACTTTACAGGTCCGGTACCATGTAACTACATATGAACTACAGTTGAATAGACTCACTCCACTTTACAGGTCCGTTAGAATGTAACTACATATGAACTACAGTTGAATATACTCACTCCACTTTACAGGTCTGTTACCATGTAACTACATATGAACTACAGTTGAACAGACTCACTCCATTTTACAGGTCTGTTACAATGTAACTACATATGAACATCATTTATAACTATTGGTAATTACTGGGTAATTACATTTGGTGTTCATGTGTAATTACAAATAGTTCATATGTAACTAGGGTACCTGTAAAATAAAGGGTTACCGGTTCACCACAATACCACAAAATCACTCTGAAACAGTTGGATTCAATTAAAGCTGACACTATTTATTCTATGTAAAATAAAAAAGGAATATGGGCATTACAATCAACGAATTTCTTCTATAACTAAGTTACATTCCAAATCATTGACCTGTAGGTATGGAAGTGCGTGTGTGTGTGTGTGTGTGTGTGTGTGTGTGGGGACTCAGGTCAGGTCTTAGAGGGGGCAGACTGGTTGCATCACAACATGGCTGCCTCCACAAGACCCTGTGAGTGTGTGTGTGTGTGTGTGTGTGTGTGTGTGTGTGTGTGTGTGTGTGTGTGTGTGTGTGTGTGTGTGTGAGCACGTGCATGTGAGCGTGCACGTGGATGAGAAAGTAGTGCAGGGGAAACAGACACAATTCACCACTACAGCTGTGCGCTGGCATTTAACTAGTGACGAATTGTGCCGTTTGTCTTAATGCCTAGATCTGCTCACGCAGGATCGGAGGTGGTCTTAAATAGCATTCAGAGATTCACAGTTTCATGCACATTTATACAGTCACAAATAGCTCCAAGTCATACCATTCCGTTCACAGTATTAAATCAATTCACAATACTAGATCAATATTAACAACAGTTCTTCTTATGCTAATCAATCCTAACTTCTGCCCGAACTAATAAAGGGAAAAATTAGAGCCAGTCCCTTACTCTGTGCACGAGTTTGAGTTCGGTTTGCAGGGGTCTCTTTCCCAGCGGGAGGAGACGGTGGTCTGGATGCGCGTCCGCTGTCCAGACGAAGAGGAGGGGTGAGGGAGGAACAGACGGTCGGTCTCTGCGGGCCAAGCTGAGGCGCCTTTGGTCTGCTGGGAGGCGGCGATGCCGGCTTCGGAAGAGGAGAGGAGAGGATCTCAGAGCTAGCTTAGCTCTGGGCAGGTAGCACTAGCCTGGTGGTGGCTATGCTATTCTTGGGTCCAGAGGAGTGGGGCCTTGTCCCTCTCTCCCTGTGGTACAGATGATCCTGTTGCAGCGTGCAGCTACTTAGAACTGAAGTTTTCAGGCTTCAAACCTGTATATGTTTTGGGGTGCAGGGCGTGTCTTTGCTGTGGTTTAGGCACACCGATTGGTTCACCTTATCTCGCTGCTGTGGGACAAAGGAATCGGCTCGGTTCCCTGTGGTTTTTATCACGGGTGTGGTATTCAAATTGGCCAAATGGCCAGGTATGTGGGGGTTGTGTGCTCCCACTGTCTCCACATAGACCAGCCAGTATTCAAACAACATGTCTTTCATTCAATGTCAGTGTTCGTTCAACATGTCTTTCATTCAATATCACTGTTAATTCAATATCAATGTTCCTTCAATATGTCTGGCCCAACATCCCCCCGATGGTTGAAAGGGTGTGTTCTGGCACAGTCTTTAAAGCATCTCCAGGGCCATGCGGCCTGCGGGTGGCGACCCATTGGTTGCCTAGTCCGTGAGGCTGAAAGGAGCAAGTTCGTTAGGTCCTACGCTATGTGGTCCTATCTGGGCTCAAGTCCGGGCAGATCACCTGTGTCCGGGCAGGACTTTTCTCAAGCTATTCTATCATTCTATATCACACAAACAATACATTCAGATTGTCGTCCTATACTATATCACACAAACAATACATTC
Source organism: Poromitra crassiceps (assembly GCF_964638095.1). NCBI lineage: Eukaryota > Metazoa > Chordata > Actinopteri > Beryciformes > Melamphaidae > Poromitra > Poromitra crassiceps. The sequence goes on along the minus strand of NW_028150415.1, from coordinate 11,979 downwards.
AGATTGTCATACTAGTCTACATCACACGAAGCAATACATTCAGATTGTCATACTTCAAGTTTTCTAGGCAGGGCCTGGGCCCGGTTCTCTATCTTGGTCACTTAGCTCTTCGTTTTACACGATTTGCATAAGGGGAAGGGAGAGAAGGAGTGTGAGGTAGTGTAATGACCTGGTTACATGTTTGGTGAATGGGGGTCCAGTTGCCTTGGGGCTGAACTAGACTAGTTTGGTCCCTCGGGGGACCGTGTAGAACACCGTCTGATTCATAGGCTCAGTTTAGTGACCATGTCATAGCGGTTGTGTGACAGTGTTTTAGCCTACATGTTCTGCGGTTCAATGATTGGTAGGTTGACAAGGAATCCTATTTCTAGATGCGGTGGATCTATGAAAATTGGGATTGCACTGCCAAGACTGTATGCCAAGCGTACCTGAGAGGGCTAGGCCACGGTGGTCGTGGCGGATTTTAAGATTTGTTCAACCAGAGATAGGGAGACTAGGTAGTGGGGGTATGTTACCACCACTCAGACTGGTGACTGAGGAGGATATCTCCCTGTAAGGTCTTGTGTCAAGTCTCTGGTCGCGTGCACATAGGTCTTGTCCTCTCGTACTATGCTGGTTAGAGTCTGTAAGGCATGGAGGTTGAGTCTGAGTTACTGGCAGTAGGGCTCTATGTAGCCTAGGTTAGTGGTTAGTGCATACTGGCGGAGTGAGTGGACATGCACCTATCCTGGCTACCCTACTAAGTCTCGTTCACTACCTCTGTGGTGGGGCTTGCCCCCCCCCCCTTTGGAGGTGTGTACGAGCTGTTAACTGACACTCCCAGTGGCTGCCGCATCAGCGCTGGGTCAGGTGCATGCGTCGGGTTCTGCAGCAGAGTGTTGGTTGAACGATTGTCCAACTTAAAGAAAGGAGTGCCGCGCATCGTCATGTTTTGTTCTCTGTGCCGGGGGAACGGCTGGGAGCATGCCTGCCTGCCAGGCAGTTTCTGTCCTGGGCTGATGGCCAGGCGTATGGGAACATTCGCGGTTCGAGCGGGAACTGACGTGCGGGTTTCGTTTGCGGAGAATGCGGGGAGCAGCCGCTCCTGTTTGCACAGGCGGCGGTACAGCTCGGGGCTAGCGGTGGAAACGTTGCGTGCCGGCAGCGATGTGCCAGCTTCCTTGATGACAGCGACTTGTCTGTCTGTGCTAGGCTGGCGGCCAGGTGACGCCCATGGCTTTGGCGTTTGAACCTGAGCCCAAATGCGATTGCTGGAGCAGTCGATGATTGGGACTAGCCGGTCCAGGAGATCCTGGCCAATGAGAAGCGGTTCGGTATCGAGAGGGCTGATGTGAATGGGGTGGCGTATAGTCATCCCCTGGAAGGTGATGTCCAGCAGAGCACGCTCAGCAATGGGGGTTTGGTCTTGTGTGTAGCTGGCGATGCTAACATCACAAGGCTCGATCCGAAGTGGCCTATTGGTGGCGTGCATGGCTATGCAGACCTTCTCGAAGGTGTTGGCACTCATCAAGCTGATGGAGGCTCCTGTGTCCACTAAGGCGAGGGTGTGAGTGCACCCCCCTACCACCACTGGGGTGTAGATATGATGGGCGTTGCCCTTGCGGACAAGGTTGCCCATGAAAGTTAGAATAGGATGGTTTGGTGAAGCCTGAGAAGGAGACTTAGGAAGGGATCTGGTTCTTCGGGGTCCCCTCCGCCTGTTGACAAAGCGAACTTTGGCAGGTGGCGGAGGTTCCCCCCCGAGTCATGCGACCGGGGTTTTGTCTGGCTCCGGCGGGGAGCCAGCTGGTTTGTCTTTATCAAAGAACAATTTTACCGTGTCAGCTAAAGCGTTCAGCAGTCGGGTCGACTGGTCTTCCGCGGTTGTTCGCCTGTCCCTACCGTCGGTGTCGCTCCCTGACTGGTCCTTATGCTGGTTGGGTTTGTGTGATTTCTTACCTGACTGGTCCTGGTTCTGCCAGGGGCGTCCCTGACTGGGGTAGTACGAGTTCCCTGACTGGTTCTGTACCCAGTCCTGGTTGTACCAGGACCGTCCTTGACTGGGGTGGTAGGAGTTCCCTGGCTGACTTCGTTCCCACTCCTGGTTCTGCCAGGGCCGTCCCTGGTTGGGTCTCCCCCCCTTTCCCTGCTTCCTACCCCTACCTCGATGGCTGGGCTGTCTGTCTTTTAAGTGTGAGGGTGCAGGGCGTCGAGGAGCGGTTGGCTTCCGGACCTGGGGCACCTCGTCGCCCTCTAGGGTGAGACGGTCAGGTACTGGCTTCTCTACGCTGTAAACTGCTCTACGCTGGGCTTCCTCTTCATCAGAGTAGTCTTCCACTGAGTAGGCTTGGGGGCTCTCTAGGTGTTTCCTGGTTGGCTTGGGTCGTGCTTCCCATGCCAACTGTGCGTACTGTCGCGTATAGCTCAGTGTGGACTGGAGGAGCCTACAATGAGTTTCTACACCGGAGCGTATGCTCTCGTGCAGGTTTGACATGTACGTGAGGAGGAAATCCCTATCTCCCTCCCCCCCCCCCGATGGGGGGGCCTCTACCCTGGAAGTAGGCTGCTGACAAGCGCCTGAAGTACTCTCGGGGATCTTCGTCTACTTTCTGTTTGATGGCCTCGGCGGCCCTTCGCGCGATGATCGGGTCAGAGTATGGGCGGTACTCCTGTCGGAGGGCCCGGCAGACGAGTCGGTAGCTCTTTTGAGTCCGACTGGGAAGTACGTCTATGAAATCGCGGACGGTGCTCGTGGTGGTCTTCCAGACCAGCCAGAGTCTTTCACGCGTGGTAGGTCGCTCCAAGTTGGTGAGGTAGCGATTGACGTCTCGTAGGTACCGATCGATGTTGGCGGCACGGTGCGCCGGGTCAAAACGTTCTATGTCCCTGGCGAAGGACTCGATTCGCCGGTCACGGACATCTCTTTCCCGCGCGGTGAACGCTGGCTCGGAGTCGGACGACGATGAGTCGTTGTGGTCGTCCGCCCATAGGCCACGCCCCATGTGACCCGAGAAGAGGAGGGGCGTCTCTTGGTAGTAGCCTTCGCTCCTCTTACTCTCCTGGCCATGCCGACGTCGCTCCTCCCGTGGGTGGGAGTCGGCGTGGCGTTCGTCGCCCCAGCGGTCGTCTGCCCACCGCCCCGTGGGCGGGAGGCAGTCGTCCGGGCGGTCGGGGTGGCGTTCGTTGCCCCAGCGGTCGTCTGCCCTCCGCCCTGTGGGCGGGGGGCAGTCGTCCAGGCGTTCGGTGTGGCGTTCGTTGCCCCAGCGGTCGTCTGCCCGCCGCCCTGTGGGCGGGGGGCAGTCGTCCGGGCATGGGTGCGGGGAATGGTCGCGCCTGTATCTATTCCCCCCCTCCTCTGGTGGGGGGGAGACTTCGGTCCTACTGTCCTCGAAGTGTGGTTGTCCCCAGGCGGCCTTTTTGTGGCCACTCTCACGGGTTAGCGACCCCCCTTGTTCATGCCTATGCGACGGCCTTACGAGCGTGGACTCGTATGGGGGGTGGGGTCCCCTGACCCCCCTGGGCTGGGACTCGGGCATGGCGGGCGTGTCTATGGTATATAGTGAGGGTTCGACCTCACCACCGGACCCGTCGCGCGATAGCGCTGGTGCAGCAGGCGTCTGGGCAACGTGGGATGAGGATACCTGTGGAGGCGGGCTTACCTGTGGCCTCTGGTTATGGACCTGTCGGTGAGGGAACGAACACGCAAGCTGGTTGGCTCCATACCTACCTGTTTTTCTTTTCTCCTCCTCGCTCTCTAGGTCCGCCTTTTGTTTTTCCAACTCCGTTGCTCGCTGGTCCAACTCAGCTGCTCGTTCCTGCAGCTGTGCGTTGGTTTTCCTGTGAAAGGTTTCTCTGTGGAGAACAAGATAAAGCATATTGGGTCCCCTGGCCTCACTGGGCTGGGACCCGAGTACGACGGGCGTGTCGATGTCGTATGGCGAGGGTTCGGCTCCACTACCGAACCCGTTACGCGGTGCAGCCGGCGTCTGGACGCCGTGCGATGAGGACGCTTGGGGAGGCAGACTTACCTGCCTCTCTTCTGCTGGGACCTGGTGGGGGGTGGACGAGAACGGAGGCTTGTCGGTTTCACGCTTACCGTCATTGCCTCCCTCTCCATCACCCTCTTCCTCAGAATCTGCTTGGGCTGCTCGCAGTTTCCTTTCCAAGTCCTGGATTGTCCTCTCTTGGTCTTCGTTTGAGACCTCCAGGCACGCATTTTGCCTGTCCAACTCAGTTGCTCGGTTATGCAGCTGTGTGTTGGTTTTCCTGTGAAAGGTTTCTCTGTGGAGAACAAGATAAAGCAGCTCTGACAGCATGGTGCAGTTTACCGTACCTGCACTTTTCATGGCGGCTGCTTTTCCTTCCAACATTTTCTCACATTCTTCTTCTGTGAGCTTCCGCAGATGTTCGATCTGTCCTCTCTCAGGAGGAACCGCGTTCATGAGCGCTTCATGTAACAGCTGGTCGGGCGAGGCCGAGTGCTCTGCAGCAGCACTCTGGCCGTTGTGCTGTGACATCTTACCTGCTAGTCAGTGCACTTCTTAAGCTTAGGTGGAGCTCGTACCTGTAGCTTGAATGTCAAATAACTTGTATTTGAGAGGCAAACGTAAAATAGGCTTGTAGTCAAACTGTGTTTGCGAAAGTCCTATGGTTGAATTTTAAATATAAGCAGGTTTTAAATCAACTGTAGTTGCCTAATGTTAGGAGTTAGTAGCTATGCAAGCTTGAAATAAGGGGTTCTTAAATCAAAACGATTGAACTGTGTTAGATCGTCTGTGTCAGTTTGAATCTGTGTCAGTCTGAGCGGTGGTAGCTCTGTCTGGCTCCGCTCGTTCTGGCTGGAAGCTGTTTTGGGAGGTTACTAGCATTCAGTGCTTGGCATGCGCTCACAGTGAATACACAATGCAATTTGGGAGTTTCAGTGTTTCAGTCAAAATTGTGATATTTGTGGTAAACTCTGCTTGAAAGATGCCTCGGGCGGGGCACCAAATGTTGTGCTCGTTATTTGGATTAAATTTGGTTGGGTAAAATAAAATATTAATAATCCGAAAATTATTAATATTTCATAAAATTATTAAAATATCAAATATGTAATCCTTGATAAGGATTAACCTAGGGGCACCACCTGCTTGATCGCAGGACCCAACTTTAATCACAGTTAGTCTCTCTGAAGTGTGAAGTCCTAAATCCTTAAACAGAGGTTCACCACAATACCACAAAATCACTCTGAAACAGTTGGATTCAATTAAAGCTGACACTATTTATTCTATGTAAAATAAAAAAGGAATATGGGCATTACAATCAATGAATTTCTTCTATAACTAAGTTACATTCCAAATCATTGACCTGTAGGTATGGAAGTGCGTGTGTGTGTGTGTGCGTGTGTGTGTGTGTGTGTGTGTGTGTGTGTGTGTGTGTGTGTGTGTGTGGGGACTCAGGTCAGGTCTTAGAGGGGGCAGACTGGTTGCATCACAACATGGCTGCCTCCACAAGACCCTGTGAGTGTGTGTGTGTGTGTGTGTGTGTGTGTGTGTGTGTGTGTGTGTGTGTGTGTGTGTGAGCACGTGCATGTGAGCGTGCACGTGGATGAGAAAGTAGTGCAGGGGAAACAGACACAATTCACCACTACAGCTGTGCGCTGGCATTTAACTAGTGACGAATTGTGCCGTTTGTCTTAATGCCTAGATCTGCTCACGCAGGATCGGAGGTGGTCTTAAATAGCATTCAGAGATTCACAGTTTCATGCACATTTATACAGTCACAAATAGCTCCAAGTCATACCATTCCGTTCACAGTATTAAATCAATTCACAATACTAGATCAATATTAACAACAGTTCTTCTTATGCTAATCAATCCTAACTTCTGCCCGAACTAATAAAGGGAAAAATTAGAGCCAGTCCCTTACTCTGTGCACGAGTTTGAGTTCGGTTTGCAGGGGTCTCTTTCCCAGCGGGAGGAGACGGTGGTCTCGATGCGCGTCCGCTGTCCAGACGAAGAGGAGGGGTGAGGGAGGAACAGACGGTCGGTCTCTGCGGGCCAAGCTGAGGCGCCTTTGGTCTGCTGGGAGGCGGCGATGCCGGCTTCGGAAGAGGAGAGGAGAGGATCTCAGAGCTAGCTTAGCTCTGGGCAGGTAGCACTAGCCTGGTGGTGGCTATGCTATTCTTGGGTCCAGAGGAGTGGGGCCTTGTCCCTCTCTCCCTGTGGTACAGATGATCCTGTTGCAGCGTGCAGCTACTTAGAACTGAAGTTTTCAGGCTTCAAACCTGTATATGTTTTGGGGTGCAGGGCGTGTCTTTGCTGTGGTTTAGGCACACCGATTGGTTCACCTTATCTCGCTGCTGTGGGACAAAGGAATCGGCTCGGTTCCCTGTGGTTTTTATCACGGGTGTGGTATTCAAATTGGCCAAATGGCCAGGTATGTGGGGGTTGTGTGCTCCCACTGTCTCCACATAGACCAGCCAGTATTCAAACAACATGTCTTTCATTCAATGTCAGTGTTCGTTCAACATGTCTTTCATTCAATATCACTGTTAATTCAATATCAATGTTCCTTCAATATGTCTGGCCCAACAATGTAGTGGTCAGTAAAGGGTGATGGGGTCAGTCAGGGTGTTGTGGTCACATAAGTACTTGTGACTTGAAGTAGTACTTGGATAGAAAGCAGTTTTTGTGTACAATTTCCCTTTAAGTATCTGGACAGAAAGTGGTATTTGGGTAGAACATACTGTAAATACGACAAGTACTTCTCTGGCTCTGCAGATACATATAAGATGGTCTACAAAGTTAAACACAACAGTCTGGATAGCTCACTTGGTAAAACTCATGACTTATGCTAACTAAAGACCATTGCGGCTCAAAGTTCAAACCCCACGTGGGATGAACAACTTTCAACTTCAGACAGGTAAGTCAGTAACAGTAATTAAAACCCCACATGTTGCCTCCTTATTTTGCTGTGTTTCGTGAACTTTTTCAATATCTTGGAAATGTTAGCTGGAGATTGCGTGGCTGTGTTCAAGAACGTGTTTTGCAACAGGAGAGGTTAGTTCTTGTCTCATGATGGAGCTTTTGTGTTCTGAAATCAGAATTTTCAGTTGTCATTGTGTCTTTCCCACACACACATCAAACCATAGGGCGTAGTGGCGTCCACTACAGAAGGTTGATGGGTTTTATCCCTGAAATTGCTTTTGGTGACTATAGCCAGCACCCTGCATGGCAGCTTGTTATGCAGTCCATTTACCATTAAGGACATTTTTGTATTACACACATAATGCACCACTTTACATTAAAAGTCTGCCCTGAATGGAGGTGTTTGAACTAATTGGTGTGGGTTGTGCTGTTACAATGAGCACATGAGTGACAAGGATAATTCAGATTGAATTCTATTTTTGGACCTTTCACATCTGAAGACACAATAATGTATCGGAATGTTTTTCCTCTCATATATCTTTCAGTGACGTCCAGGACTAGGCCAAATCACAGCCGATTTGGGGATCATTTAGACATCTACACAGGAATGTCAAGATGACGTCGAAATATGACGTTACCATGAATAGGCATATTCAGTTATTCTGCTATGTACACAGTGTGTATTCAGCAGCGTTATACATAATTATATCCAGATTAACCTTCATTCTACATTGTCAAAAAATAAAACAGTTACCTGGCCGTGGTTTGAACCCAGGACCTCCAGCTTTGATGTCTGCTACTCTACCGCTACACCATCCTTCCACAGCAATGACAAGGCATGGATGTAACCTTATTATGGCATAAACTTGTTTTTATTAAAATGTGGGTGTCAAGTCTTTGTGGATCGGGCATTACTGTGTGACATCTAAACCAACTATGTATTATGCTACAGCAGATGCAGAACCCCAAAACACATTAACCCCACCCAAAATGCTACATTCCAACTTCCAGTAGTAGTAGTAGTAGTAGTAGTAGTAGTAATAATAGTAGCAGAAGTAGTAATAGTAGTAGTAGTAGTGTTGGTAGTAGTGGGAGTGGTAGCAGTAGTAGCAGCAGTAGTTGTAATTGACCGGTTAATGAGTTGTGGGCAATTTAGTGTTGGCGTGTGTTTCATTAAAAGTTTCGAGATTTATCATTTCAAAACGGTTTCACGTATCCAAAATCCTTTAATAACTTTAGGTCGGGGTAGTCTATAGATGACCCAGAAAAAGTTTCGTGTGATTTGGCCAAACGGTCTAAGAGGAGCTCGCAAAAGTAGGTTTTTAATTTTTTTTTTTTTTTTCCCGATTTTTTATCCCATTTTTATCCCCCGTTTAGTGCTCATTTGAATTACTCAATCCTGGTTGCTACTCCATCCTCTGCCGATCTGGGGAGAGCCGAGACTGATTCCATGCATCCTCCGAGACATGGGCAGTCAAGTCAGCCGCTTCTTTTCACCTGCCCGAGGAAGCTTCACCGGTAGGACATAGCACGTGGGAGGTTCACGCTATTCCAACCAGTTCCCCTCCCTCTGAACAGGTGCCCTTAACGATCAGAGGGGGAACCATATAAGCAACCAGGATGTTGCATGTTTTTGTGAAGGGGGTTCCTATATGAAGGAGACCCCCGGGAGGCACGGGGAGAACATGCAAACTCCACACAGAAAGGCCATTTTGCCGACCCCCACCCGGGTGGTGGGCACTCGAGGACATGCGGACGGGCACGCATTCCTTCAGTGTTCACATCGGCCCAGGTGGGAATCGAACCCACGACCTTCGAGCTGTGAGGCGATAGTGCTTACCACTGCACCACCGTACCTCCGCAAAAGTAGGTTTTTGATCAAATTCAAAATGGCGGAAAATCTAACAGACAGAAATGGGCGTGGCCTAGTAGGTTAGATGCACGATGCTCCAGGGAAACCGGTAGATGTGGAATTTTGATTCTACGGCTCGTGGTTCAGAAGTTATTGACCGACAAACGTGAAATTGGCTGTTATAGCGCCACCGTCTGGTGGATTGGTGTAATTTTTTTACTCTGAGTAGTGGGTGATGTCGTGAACCTGTGTGGAAAGTTTGGGTGATGGGGGGTGTATGGTTTCTGACATCCACACACTTTTAGGGCAGGAAAAGAACAAAAGCAAATACACAAAAGTTTAGACATTTATAATTTCAAAACGGTTTCACGTATCCAAAATCCTTTAATAACTTTGGGTCGGGGTAGTCCATAGATGACCCAGAATAATTCCTATGTGATTTGGCCAAACGGTCTAGGAGGAGTTCGCAAAAGTAGGTTTTTGATAAAATTCAAAATGGCGGAAAATCTAGGCACACGCAAATGGGCGGGGCCTAGATGGATAGATGCGTATTGATCCAAGGAATCCCTGAGAAGTGAAATTTTTAGTATAGGACACACGGTTCAGAAGATATGGACCATAACGCGAAATGGTCTGTTATAGCGCCACCATCTGGCCGATATGGGTAATTTTTTGTTTCTGAGTAGTGAGGCACATTTACAATCTATGTGCCCAGTCTGGCTACGCTGAGCATTACAGTTTCTGCTGTACATACAGTTTTACCGGAGAAGAAGAAAAAAAAAAAAAATCGGAACAGATACAATAGGGATCCACGCACTTCGTGCTTGGACCCCTAATAATAATGTGTGTTCAGGGATGCATGAAGCTGGGGTGGGGTGAAACATTCAAAAGATAATCCTAAACCTGGATAATGTGTGGGTTAAAATCACTAAAATAGCAGCTGAAGTGGTTGGTACTTTCTATTTAAGTTATAATGAGATGTGAGATTGCCAACTACGATAGTGCTTTCTAGTTTTGCTGCTTTCCCAGCTACAGTACTGTATAGCCAGAGGCATTGTACAGAAAAGCAAACATATTTCTAATGTACTGGCATGATAAATCACTACATCTGTAGGAATGAGGTTATTGACGTTTTTGTTTTGTTGTTGTTTTTTCTCTTTTTTATTGTTTCTTTCATTCATTCTCTATTCTACACCATCCAGAGGTTATCGTTTGGGGCAAGGCGCCTTTAACTGAAAAGTGATTTAATAATGTTGATGTTCTTAGTGAGGAGTATTGAGGAAAATTTTGCTAGAAAGTGTTAGAAAACTGTGGTTTCACGTTTGTAAAATCTGTGTGGAATTTACAGCTACCAATTCATAAGTGAAGTAATTTCTAATGTATTGGACAGATGAGCGTGATATTCTTGTCCTCACTTCCAGTTGTCAACTGTCTGAAAAGAACATGGAAGCTATACGTCTCTGTACAACAGCAGCAGCAGTGTGTACAGTAGCCTATGGTGGATTATGGCTTCAGACACAGAGGGAGTTCTTTCATGGGGAGCAGTGGCATGCAACTTTGAATTAGAGCTTATGACTCACAGTATGTGACAGGGACTGGTGTTTCATGGCAACACGTTTTTAATCTTTTTACAGATTATGAAAGAGCAGATTGTAAACTTTCAAATGATGTGTCGTACATTCAAATCTGAAAATAGATGAAGAAGATAATGCTTATTGGAATGATCATACTCCTAAAAGCAACATTCAGAGAAAATCTCCCTGAAAGAACAAGCTTGCTATGCCCTCAACGAGCAGTTTACTAACAAATTATAAGTATTTATTGATCCTATAACCATTGCTTGTTATTGAGTGTGTTCTTCAACATCTAAACTTGCATAATGTGAAAAAATAAAATAAAAACGAAAACAACCTTTTATCTGGATTTGTGAGATTTCACGGTCTCCTTTCACCAGACCGTGTCTCACATATGGATTAAACAATAATTTAGCTTCTTAAAGCAAAAATCCTCCCTCAAATAGAATTCCTTGTAACATTAGACAGTTCAATATTTGTGAAGAAATCTCTCCCAGGGCTAGGATCCAGATAACACAGGTCTGTATTGCCATCAAACCTAAAAACGTCTCCAATGGCAATACACTGGAGATTGTGCAGACTCATAGAATGACTGTTTGTATGCTGGTTTGTGTCAATGATCAACAAGAGACTCTCTGCTCTCTCTGCTCTCTTGTTTTTACATTACATTACATTACGTCATTTGGCAGACGCTTTTATCCAAAGCGACTTACAATAACACATTTTTGTCAGGAATAGAGCAATCAACTATGGAGCACAGTCTATGACAACTACAACTTCTGAAGGAACAGTGGTACAAGTTTAGGTTAGTGGTACAAGTTTAGGTTAGTATTTTTTTTTTTTTAACACATTCACTGCCAGCCGTTTTTAAATACTGTAGTTAGCTTCTGCCAGAGGGTTTTTTTGAGGATTCTGGCTCATTTTACAAGAGCCGAGGATTCTTTTCTGCTTGGACTTTGTGAACACAAAGTTCACAAAAGTACTAGAATGTGTGCTTTCTCTGTCTAAAAGAGTTAGTTTGTAGAGTTAGTAGTTATGTAGATATTAGCCGTTGAGTACAGCATGGTTTCAGAGATTTTCAGAGAGTTTTGAGATAAATGGATTTTTAGAACCACCTCACGTGCCTGTGATTATGGGTGCCCTTGGGCAAGTCTGTATACTGTATTGTGTTTGTGTGTGTGTGTGTGTGTGTGTGTGTGTGTGTGTGTGTGTGTGTCTCCAAACTCCTCCCTCCGTAGGTGTGTCTCTGGTGGCTTTGCAGTGTTTTGTCACAGGCGAGTTTCTGTTGCCTCACAGATCCCAAAAAAAGAGAGGGGAATCGCAGGAGCGGGGAAGAGGAGAGGAGAGGCGAGGGGGGGGGGGGTTAGACACGGGAGAGAAATTCCTTCGCGATCCCCTTCTTCCAATCTTGAGGCGTACTCCGCTCTCGGTGTGCTGCTGCTGCTGCTGCTGCTCGTCTGTGCTGCTGCTGCTGGCGGCGCGGCCTTTCTCGGGCGAGTCTGGATTACTGTAAAACGGGCTCGTTCGTTTCTTGGGGTATCGGTTGAGAGCTTTGATGAAGCTTTTGCGATTCTGGTCTTATTTATGCTCAAAGGTACTCGAGTGTGTGTGTGTGTGCGCGCGCGCGCGTGTGTGTGTGTGTGTGTGTGTGTGTGTGTGTGTGTGT
>NW_028150416.1:5000-18343 GCF_964638095.1 Poromitra crassiceps | reverse complement strand
AAAGTTTGCGAGGGGAGAGTTAAACAGTCCCCACTGCAGTAGGGAAAGCTCATTTCAACCTGTTCAAAACGAACCCATCTACCATACATTGTGAGGACACTAATGTGACGTTATTCAATGCAGCTATAAACGGTAAGTCTGCTGTTTTAATTTCGATATGCTTGAGTGACATAATGTTTCAGTTTGTGGGCATTGTTGCTGTTGGCAATTAAACGATCTAACGTTCTCTTTCTCGACAATATGTCTGGATTTTGACAGGCCACGGTAGCGTGTGTGAGAGGGGGAGAGAGAGACAGAGAGAAAGCTGCAGTGTTTGTCTTTAGGCAACACAGTCTAGCAACGTTTTGTACCAACGAGTTCAGCAGCGCGGCAGCATGCACAGAGAGGGAGAGAGAGATGTGTCGTCATATCGTGATATTGATGTCGGGCCTCGCAACGGGCTCGGGCCAATTAATTTCATGACTCATCCGGGCCGGGTCGGGCACGGGCCTGCATGTCACGGGCCGGGGAGGGCTCGGGCCGAGATTTCAGGCCCGCGCAGCTCTCTACTCCTCGGTCGTCTCCCCCGGTGGTCAAACAGATTACTACGGGCGTTAACCCCATCGATCTGCTCCAAATGGCCTTCAGATGCCAGGAATTAGATTTGAGACCGGGGAAGAGGCTAATAAAGAGCTGTAGTACTTCTTGCTGTGCGACTCGGGAGCTCAGTGCTGCGATGCCTTCTTCCTTCTTCCACGTGTCCCTGGCTGCTTTCTCACAACTTTCTCTCTCTCTCTCTCTTTTTAGAACCGTATATTTGTCTCAGTTTAGACTAGAGGCTTCTAAGGGAAATACGTATGTAAGATGCAGTCTGTGCCCAAACCTGTCAGTGACTGCTTGAGAATCCTGGAAAAACAGATAAATATTACCTCAGTACAGTAGAATAAGAATATGGTTATGGGGAAACATTAAGGAGACTTCCCGCAAGCCGGACCAGCAGCAAAATTGATAGACGATCCCTTGTGTAGTTTATGCACTATGAAGGCCCCTGCCACTTTCCTTCACATGATGTGGGACTGTTAACTGCTACTAAACTACTGCCTCTCTCGGCCTGTAATTTTAAAAAGATTTTTCCTGTACATTTCCAACAAATGGACTGTACATGTAATAATAATACTGAAGAGTGCCTTGTAACTTATTTAAAACAGAAATAATGTTTCATGTTTGTTAATTTGAGTATATATTTTAACTAAAACTGTCGGCTGTGTTTTTTATGTGTTTTTTATATGTGCATTGCTTTGCTGCTTGTTTTTTCGATTATTTTTTTTGTAAAGCACCTTGAATTGCCTTTGTGTATGAAAGGTGCTATATAAATAAAATTTGACTTGACTTGACTTGACTTGTCCACCTGGTCCGCAGTTCTGGACTGTGGTGGCAGCTCAATTGTCTTTGATTTCTCAAATAGCTTAATACAGGGGTTCCCAAACTTCAGGACCAAACTTCCCAGGGACCACTTCCACTTCAGATACAATCCCCCGCCCCTGAAAATAAAACATGCTGATTATTTAACCATGCAATAGAGAGCCCCAGGAACGAGTGCGGAAATAATCGATGCTAACACTCCTGGTTCTTCACTGTTTTCGCCTATGGGATTTTTGAATGGGTTTTTGGCGCGATGCTTCTAATAAGGTCTCTGGGCAACGCAAGCTTAATCAAATGCGAACCAGTGTTCAGTAGGATAATCTTCACACATGAGGACCACTTTCGTGAGTTTTTAAGCTTTAAAAGGGCGGCTAGCTCTCAGTTAATAGTAGACACCAGCTGATCCAATTTAAAGTTACTCACCGTCTTCACTATTCTAAGCAGAAATTGCACAAGATTTACTCGTCTGTCTCACCACTGTGACAGGTGTCGGGTGTCGGAGGGCACTCTGTCTCATGCCTTCTGGTCCTGCCCCTTACTGACCGGATTTTGGGCCAAAATATTTGATTGGTACTCTAAGGCCTACACAATAACCCTTCAGCCGGAGGCAGAACTCGCCATCTTTGGCTGCTCGGAGTCCTCTCTGAATTTCCCTACAGCTGTGCAGCAGTCTCTGTCACAGGGGACAATTGTTGCCAAGAAACTCATTCTGCAGAAATGGAAGTCCCCCACTCCACCCTATTTTCAGTTGTGGTTGGCGCTCATGATCTCTGTTATACGAATGGAGAGACTCAGGTTCTTGAGGACCAACTCGCCTGGGAGATTTCAAACTATTTGGGACCCGTTTCTGGCCTACCTTGACGAGGTTAGTGGTGATGGGTGACTCGCCCGGCCGGTCTTTCTCCCTCGTGTCATTTATATATGTATATATATATTTACAAGCATAATTTATATATATACAAGTTGTATGTAACTGGTGGCACTAGTGTATGTATGTTTTTTCTTTCTTTTCTTTTCTTTTACTGTATCTGAGTTTGTTTGGGTTTTTTTTGGTTTGTTTTTCTGTGTTCTAAAAAATTTTAATTGCAAAAAAAAAAAAAGGCGGCTAGCTAGCAAGTGGCTAAATGAGACTACACTGTTGAGTTGACGGGGATATTATACTGTACGTCAATATCGTCATCACTTCAAAGGACGAACACGGAAATTCTCTTCCCTCACCTGGTTCAGCCCCGTTCAGCCCGGGGTAATCAGTGCACAGCAGTGCACACATCAACAACACTCCAGGTTGAGTGGTGACGTGACGGGGAAGCCTATGCAACACTGTGTGTAGTTCTGGATTAGCTTAGCTCGAGCTTTTTAATTCTAGGGCTCGCATTTACGCTTCAAAACTCATGAAAGTGGTCCTCATGTGTGAAGATTATCTGGCTGAACACTGGTTCGCATTTGATTAAGCTTGCGTTGCCCAGAGACCTTATTTGAAGCATCGCGGCAAAAACAAAACCCATTCAAAAATCCCATAGGCAGAAACAGTGAAGAACCAGGAAGTCCGGGACTTCCGCATTCCGACTACAAAAATACGTCATCTCTCTATACAGTAGCATCAGAAAGGCTAAATAACAACATACGGCTACTGGTTCAAAGCGCACACGCACGTGCACACGCACGCACGCGCGCACGCGCACACCCACACAGACACACACACACACACACACACACACACACACACACACACACACACACACACACACATACACACAGCCACAGATCAATGAAGAGAGAGAGAGAGGCTGAAACAAAAAGACATCTAAAGAGATTTCAATCAAAAAGAAATGATTGAACTTGAGAGAGAGCACGCATGTGCCACATTTAAAGAGACAGCTGTATACTGTATTAGACACAAAAATACCCCCCCCCCCAGAGGACTGTCCATGTAACTGCGGAGCACCATAGAGAGTCAAGGAAATCACACTCCCAGTTATGAATGACTCATTGTGGGGATTAGAATAGAGGCTGTATTAGTGCACACCCTTACCTTCAGAGTGACACCTCTTTTCTCCGTGGCTGTCTCCTTCTAGTCTCCCTTCTGTTCCTCTGCCTTTCCTTTGCCGTCACCTTCTCTATCTCCATGTCTCCTCACTCTCTTCCTTTGTGTCCCTCTATGCCTCTTTATCTATTAAGCTTTACAGCGTCTCCATAGTGGAATAACTATTGATTCATGTCTGAGTGGTTGTGCTGCTACCTAATGAGCAGCTAAATATAGCTAGCAGCCGTGCCACGGCCTCCTCCCTCATCTAGCGCTCAAAGTGTGGATAGTCACGCCGTTGGCATGACAACACACCGGTCAAGATGCTGTGGTCCGAGCAGGTTGTGTGGCTGTGTCCCCTGCAAACGTGCTAGAGAATGAGTGAAATGTGTGTGTGTGTGTGTGTGTGTGTGTGTGTGTGTTGGGGAGAGAGATACTGTAGAGAGAGAGAGCTTTTTTGGGCGGGCGTTGCCATTAGCAGCTCCAACTTTGGGGATTCAATTAACTTAATTAATTTACCTTCAATTGAGGATTTCCACATTCTTCCATGGGAAAATTCTCCAAGCATTAATTGTTCTCAAGCTTGATCCCACCCAGTTTTATGGAAATGTAGGAAATCCAGTGTGTGTGCCACAAATAAAATAAAAAATAAAATGAGAGGCATTAATGGTTAATTTCATGGTTAATATTTTCATCGGAAACATTAAATGTTAGAGGCAATCGAGACAGAGAAGTATATATATATATATACAAATTGTGTTGTGGCCGTATTAATCCAAAATATCTCTAGGAAAATGGCTCCAGGAAATCAACCCCCCCCCCCCACACACACACACACACACACACGCACACGCACACCCACACGCACACACACACACACACACACACACACACACACACACACACACACACACACACACACACACACACACACACACACACACACACACACACACAAACTTTGGTTGCTCACATTCCTCTTCTGTTCATGGTAACCAATGGAGAGTCACAAGCCTACCTTCTGTAGTCATCTAGTTGTGACTAATGAGTAACGGGAGAGAAATTAACGCTAAGTCAGAGCTGTTTTATTCAGCTGTGTGGCCACTCAGGATAAGGAAGGAACCCCCACACTCCCTCTCATTACACACGAGGCACATTATCCACAATCTGCTCTATTCTGGACCTGCAAAACAGAGTGCATTGTTCTCTCCCGGTATGAGCGTGTGCAAAGAGGGGAAGCTCACTGTGTTTCTGACACTAATTGCTCCTCCACTTTAGAACGTGAAGTTCCACACAGACAAAGTCAGCAGGCTGACTTTAGTCTTACCTGCCGGTATAGAGGGTGCAGTGAGGGCATCGTCAGCAGCACTACTTCACAGGGTGACTCACTGTTTTGCGTCCTTGACTCCAAGGTTATCACACTTAGCAGCAAACAAACAGACTAATATGCGCACAGCCTCTTCTTCCCTCCACCAAAACCCCCAGAGGAGACAAGAGAACACAAGATAGATTAAAAACATTGAAACAATGTGTCGACCCTGCAGCGATGTCAGCTGCCACGCTAACAAGATACCCAGCATGGCAAAGCGCCGCATAACAGTGTGTATAGTAACAGTCCTATAGTCGATTTTCAATTCTTCACTGTGTGCTGCTGTGGAGGAGGGATCCCCGCTGTGCTGTTCACTCTCGTTCGTTCAGGTGCCGGCTGATGGCTAACAAGGTCAAACGGCTCTCCAGATGATGAGATGAACTGTGTCAGAGGACTCAAACACGCGGCGCCTTCATCGAGTCAGTCAGTCTGTCCGTCTACCTCCTATCAGCTCCACGCAGGAACACTTCCTGCATTGAGTGGCGATAATAGGAGACCGCAGGGGAGGTGTTTACCGCTGATAGCAATATCATTACAAACGCTGGGAATGAGGAAATCACAGCCAAACCAGTTAGCCAGCTTGTGTAGCAATCAATAGGCACCTTCTCCGTGTTTCTTTCCTCTCTTCTCTTATTTCTCTCCCGCTCTCTCTCTCTCTCCCTCTCTCTCTCTCTCTCTCTCCCTCCTTTGCAGCCTCTCTTTCTCTGGTTGCTATAGCGATGTGAGATGGCTGCGTTCTGCAGTAGCCAAAGATCAGAGCGGGGGCCCAGTCTTGCAGCCGATGGGCTACATTGTTTCACATGATCAATACACACACATAGCAGATTGGGATTATGTTCGCACCATTGACAGTGAGCACGTGTCAGTGCTTGGAGAATATAAGAAGTTCTAAATCACATGGTTTTTCATAATACAATTTAGTGATTCAACAACGCTACTGTTTATGCATTGTTTATGTATTGCATGATTTGCATCCACCAGAGTTGATCTTGTCACCTTGTGAACACAGCAGATTTTCATTTATAAATGGTAATTATTTTTTTATTTTTTTATAAAACATACAAACATAATCGACATTCAAATACACAACGTGGTGCAACCAGCAACATAAGGCGCATACAGTATGTGCTTAAAAGAAAAAAGAAAAACATGGGATCCTGCGCGAGGGGTCCATGAGAAACCAGCCAGGCGAGTCACCCATCGCCCCTAACCTCATCGAGGGAGGCTAGAAACGGCTCCCAGATCGTTAGAAATGTTCCAAGTGAGTTGGTTCTCAGGAACCTGAGCCTCTCCATCCGTATGATACAGATCATGTCCCATGGTCATTATTTATTAATTGACTGATTTAATGACACACGTTAGATCAGTTGATTGAGTGTGGGGCGGTCATTACTTCATTGATATCACAAATCTGTCAGTGTTTTTATAGACCTTCTAGTCCTGATCAGACCTTCTAGTCCTGATCAGACCTTCTAGTCCTGATCAGACCTTATAGTCCTGATCAAAATGAACAGGAAAAACAATTGCAACCTTTTCTTTTGCCTTCTTTCAACTGAGAATGGGAAGTGCATACAGTAATGCATGCAGGTCCCTGTGTGCACATCTAAGTATATTGATAACACAGTGACAGTTGGGTTTGCCTTTAAGTCTTGTGCTGTGCTGGTACAGGCTCTTTTCTCCACCCCTACATCCAATTGAAATACGGTATCTTTGGTCTCTTCTCCCTCCTCACCGCCACCATCTCTCTCTCTCTCTCTCTCTCTGTGTCTGCAGTGTGACAACGCCAAGGGGCTGAGGGCCTTCTTTGATGCCATATGCTACGGTCCCAAACACCTGATGATCTTCGGGGGCGTCTGTCCCTCTGTCACCTCCATCATTGCTGAGTCCCTGGAGGGCTGGAACCTGGTGCAGGTAGGAGCAACTGACAAAATCCAGTGTGTGTGTGTGTGTGTGTGTGTGTGTGTGTGTGTGTGTGTGTGTGCGTGCGCGCATGCCAACTCCAGCATAGTTGTGCATGCATGGTCTAAGCAGGTTTCCCTCGTTTCTGCAAGATTTGTTTTCAGTCGTCTGAACGTCTCTGACCCTCGCACCACTTGGGTTCAGCTCGTCTTTAAGATTGCTTGCTGCAGACATTGAACGTCACCCACTCTTGCGTAGGGATGGGAATCGAGAACCGGTTCTTGTTGAGAACCGGGTCCCAGTGGATCGATTCCTTGGAATCGTTAGCCAACGTCCTGAACGATTCCACTATCGATTCCATGCGCGATGACGTCACACGCTGCGACACGCACGCAACGCAGCCTTGTTTTGTTTCCAGCCACCATGGCGTCTAGGCAGAAGCAAAACGATGACCACAGTGCCACTTGCAATGCTTGCAAAACCTCTATTTCGTCAAAGGGGGGAAATACTAGCAATATGCAGAAACATTTGTCCACACAGCATGCAATAATTTTGGAGGAATGTCACGTTTTCGATGTGCTACGGAGTGACGATAACGTGGCTAACAGCAGCGCGGCTAACGTTAGCGCATCATCTGTTAATATGGAGAGTAAACTCCTCCAGACCCTGTCTATTGTGTAAACCAGATTTCACCAATACTCCATTTCCATCCATTTAATTTAGAGGATGATGACGTTCAGAGTCAGACTGGTTCAGAGGCTGGTAGTCGCTCTGGGTCAGAGGCTGCAGCGAGTACTTCTTGTGCAGCTCTAGCCCCTCCATTCACCCAGGCAGGGAAGAGTAAAATGACCGAGGCGAGGGTAAACGAATGTCACCGAGCAGTGACTAGTTTGTCTGACATGCCAGCTAAAGTAAAATGTCCAAAGTGGCATGTTGTCATTAAATGTTTCACTAAACTGTTTGAATCTCTGGTTCTGCCCATCCTGACCTATGCAGCTGCTGTCTGGGGTTACAAAAGTCACTCTTCTATTAATGCTGTCTTCAATAGGGCATGTCGTTTGTATTTGGGTGTCGGTAAATACACACCGAATGCTGCCATTCAAGGTGATTTGGGGTGGAAAACCATGTGGCAACACCAGTGGTCGTGCATTTTTAAGAACTGGAAGAGACTCTGTGGTATGCCGGATAACAGGCTATGTAAACGTGTGTTTCTGTGGGCTAACCAGATGAGAAATGTGAAAAACTATGCTCATACTGTACGAACATTTTTCAGCTCTTTACATTTATCCCATCTCGCCAGCACTGATCTAGTTCTCTCAAGAAATGATCTACGAAGTCTTGATCAAGCAGTTGCAGAGGCAGACAAGGAGAAATGGCTCTTGCAGATTAACAGGCCAGACGGAAACAAACTCCGTACTTACTGTTCTTTTAAGAATGTTTTTGAATCAGAACCCTATGTACAATGCATTATGCCCAGGCAGCATAGAAGTGCCCTTGCAAAGTTTAGATGTGGAGTCGCTCCCTTAGCTCTGGAAACCGGCAGATACACCAACACCCCAGTTGAGAGTCGTTTCTGCACACTGTGCAACAGTGGTTCTATTGAATCTGAAGCCCACGTTCTATTACACTGTGAACTTTACAACGACATTCGCGCTGATCTTTTTATTTTTCTATCAAAACACTATGAGAATTTTAATGACCTTGATGACATAAATAAATTGCGTAAAATTTTAGCTGGTGAACACGGTATAAATGAATGTGCCAAGGCCTGCCACCTCATCCTAAAAAGAAGAGTAGCCTTCATGAGCACCGCCCAATAAACTGCCCCTTCCTTTTACATAATTGTATTGCCAACTGTATTTTCTGTGTAATAGTACTTGTATGTATGTTTTTATCTTTTATTGTTTTGAATTGTATTGTGTCTCACAACTCCATGTGAGTGGTCCCCAACTTTTTAATGCACTTTTTGCTGTTTTTTATACCATATTTGTTTGTTGAGGAGTGACACAAAAATAAAGATATATCTATCTATCTATCTATCTATCTATCTTCTAACCACTAGTTCTGTTTCATTCATTCCCACTATATATTTTCTATAGGGAGATGACAAAGATGCTCAACCCAAAATACAAACCCCCAAACAGAGCCAGTTTAACAGACACACTGATCCCTGCTTGGTATGGGATTGAAAAGAGCAATCTGATCTCAGAGCTGAATAATAATACATAATTATAATAAGAATAATCTAAAAGAAAATTAATGTTAATAAACCCGTTTGTACTCTTTTTTTTTTTCCCTTGCCCAATCGATAAGAGAATCGATAAGGAATCGGATCGATAAGCAGAATCGAAAATGGAATCGGAATCGCTAAAATCTTATCAATTCCCATCCCTACTCTTGCGTGACCCTTTTTTTTTTTACCTTTGACCCCGGGTTATTGCTCTCTATGAATGTGTACAGAGCTGCCTCGCCAAAGAGGGAAATTGTCTCCTTCTAAAGGATACATTTAGCATTTGCTGCAAACGCTACAAAGGTTAACAAGCACAGATAAGGAAGGAGTGAGGCTTGTGCTGGGAAGAGATAGCATAGCTCAAGAGCCTGGATTTTGAACTGAATGTCACATCACAGTACATGGCATATTTCTTCCACCGCCAATTACCGTCAATCTGCTGCTTTTGATGTTGCTTTTTGCTCGCTGTCTTGTCCGGGTCACTCAGAAGTGAAAGGTAATGCTTTCAGCCTCCAAAGAGGGGTTCAAACCATGGTTGAAATCTTAAGTGCCCTTAAGTACAGTATTTGTGTGTGTGTGTGTGTGTGTGTGTGTGTGTGTGTGTGTGTGTGTGTGTGTGTGTGTGTGTGTGTGTGTGTGTTTGTTCGTGTCTGTGTATTTGCTGGCTTGTGGGTGTCTGTCTGCACGTGTGTGTATGTGCTGCTGCTCCCTCTTTCTGCGCTTGTTTGGCAGTGATTACCTGTGAGGAGTGCAGTAGCAATCTTCTGCTCTGCAGAGCACTCTGCCTGGTACGGCGCCTTCCCCAGAGCACTTTAGCTTACCAACCAGACTCGCCTCGCTATCAGTAGCAGCACACACACACCAACGCCAACAAATCCATGCCGGTCTGATCCCAAACACACAGTCAACAGCTGCAGGAATACCAGACAGCAAGTGATTGAAGGCAAAATCAAAAGTCCCAATGTTACGCCTAGAATGCACCTCTTGTGAAGAAAACACAGTTGAACTCAATGGCAGGAGGAACTAACTCCTGTGCCATCGGCATTGCTACAAGCTGTAGACATAGGAGGCAGGACACCCGGATAAAAGATCTTTTCCAAATCATTAACTATCCAGTGATTAACTATTAACAGCGTGAGGGGGAGACACATTGTAGCCATCTCTTACATAATGCATGTGCAAACAGGTGTCCATTTGAGTGCTAGACTTGCGGCAGACTAATTGCAACACTGCTTTTCATCCAATTACACGCAATCATCTGCCATTCCTTTTTAAAGAGAGATGATGGTAGCCATTAGCCAATTCGTTGATTGATGACTAAAGTGGGGCTGAACGATTTTGAAAAATAAATAAATAAATAAATAAATAAGCAATGATTTTGACTGCAATTAAGACTAAATATACGTATAAGACTAAAATGTGTGTGTGTGTGTGTGTGTGTGTGTGCGTGTGCGTGCGTGCGTGTGTGTGTGTGTTCACATTATTTCCCCAAAACCATACAACATAACACCAGGGTGGGAATTACACGCCTCCTTTGCCCCTCCCTCTGGCCGTGATGCCCTGAGAGCCCTACGGCCACCTTGGCAGTGCCCTGCTACCAGCCTGCTAGTGTCAGTTGCTTTGAAAGCATCAGTGGTCTCAGTTTAATGTAGCCTGCCCTATGCAAATGATGTGTAACTGAATCATTTGAACACATTTCATAAAAATCACTCTTCATGATGTCAATAGAGCAATGGCCTTTGTGCCCTGGCATGTGGCCTTGTGCCCTAAAAAAGAATTGTGTGACGCCGAAGGCCAAATGGCCACGCCCCTACAATGACAAAATTCCCACATAACATCCCATAACACACACATAGATAAATATGTTTATGTTATGTTATAGGCTTTAGGGGACATGTTGGATATGGCACTATATACTGTATAAGGCTTTGAGTGTTTTCTAAGATGGAGGATGTCTCTGCAGACCTGGGTTGGATCCTCATCAGAGTATGAGTCACCCGGCAACTATAATGTGCTTTGGAATCTGCACAAAGGCACATTATGTCACTGAGTGTGCAGTGAGTTTTGATTGGTCCAGGGAATATGGATGAATGTGCAGTGAGTTTTGATTGGTCCAGGGAATATGGCTGCTGAAACGGCCCAGCTCAAACTGTACAGTACAGTAGGTCACATTAAGCTGGCAGAAAAAGATGCACCATGAACTCCCACATAAAGAATTGACACATTCTAGAAATAGACTTCTAGAAGTGATGATGCAGGCTCACAAGCAAAGTACAGTACATTGTGTTCATGACAGCTCCCTCTCTGCTCTTTCATGGCAGCATACTCCTCTATTGAGTCATCATGTCCTCATCAAGCTGCTCCTCTCACTGGAGGCCATCCACATTGTCAGCCACTCAGCTTCCTCTCTGCACCCATTGACTTTCATGTGTTCCTGGTTGAGTGTGTGTGTGTGTGTGTGTGTGTGTGTGTGTGTGTGTGTGTGTGTGTGTGTGTGTGTGTGTGTGTGTGATCTGTGTGTGTGTGTGTGCGTGTGCGTGCGTGCGTGCGTGCGTGTGTGTGTGTGTGTGTATGTGTGTGCGTATGGGTGTGTGTGGGTGTGTAATCTGTGTGTGTGTGTGTGTGTGTGTGTGTGTGTGGGAGTAGGTGTGGGAGTGTGTACATGCATTTGTGTATAGTATGCATATTTGTGTGAAAGCGTCACCATCTCTCCACACTAGAAGGAGCCCTCATCTGACGGAGGAGGGATCAGTGTGAGGGAGAGGAAGAGACAGTGCAGCTGATGGGAGGAGAGATCAGTGTGAGGGAGAGGAAGAGACAGTGCAGCTGATGGGAGGAGAGATCAGTGTGAGGGAGAGGAAGAGACAGTGCAGCTGATGGGAGGAGAGATCAGTGTGAGGGAGAGGAAGAGACAGTGCAGATGATGGGAGGTCTTGAGTCCTGCACCCTACAACGTTCAGCCTGCCATCAGCGGGGACATGCTTTCAGGGCTGCGAATTCTGTCACCCCACTTACTTATTTCCTCCACCAGGCCCTGGCAACCCGGCGACAAGCTTTGAGTTGGCGTGGAATGAAATAGTGAATTTTCCATGCTGATGTGATGGGCCAGGCTTAACAAGCTCATCATTTCCACATCAAAACAGGGAGCAGGCAGATACTATCTATCTACAGTAGATCGACGAGAGAATAACCGCTCCTGCAAAATGCTTAATTATACATCCATAAAAATAGCTTTCAATCAGAGTTGATGCCTAATGAAGCCAGCTTTGAAAGGCTCAATGCAAATATACTCCCACTGGACACACACACACACACACACACACACACACACACACACACGCACACACACACACACACACGCACACACACAACGCTATGATTTATGCATACTGTACACTTGAATACACATACTGTATTTGGGTTAAACCAATATGGGTTTTAGCAGACTGCCATCCAAATATTTTTGGATTGAAACATTTGAAATAGCTGATGATGGTATCTATATAAATGATTTCTTTATGGATTGTAGGCCTAATCTTAATTGTAGGCTATCATGCCAACAAAGTAAAACAATTATTTTTTTAATAAATAACTGCCTTGTGGTTGTACTGTATGCCTGCGCCAACAAGTCAAGTTGCAGTCTACAGCTACAGTATGTCTGTCCAGATTCATACAAGCACAAATACAATTGAAGCTCACAACGCAGTGGTGTGGCCATTCGGCGGCTGATCGTTTTCAACATGGAAAATGGTCCTATACCCCTAACCCTACCCTACCACCACCCACATACCCCTAGCCACTCCCCTACTCACCCCTCGAACCCCGACTCTCTACAACCTTCATATCCCTAGCTACAGCATTGTGTGATGCAGGACGGTACTGTAAATGCGCTCAAATGACTGACTCTCAAGCAAATTAAAATGGTGGATATAATAATGCTAGGAGGGCCAGAGCACAGACGGTAAAGAGCAGAGTGAGGTAAGGGCATGACGGAGGGACAGACGGACAGAAACACAGGCAGACATCGACCAAAATAGCACAAAGCCTAAAAAAGAGATCCAAACAAAGTGGGGAAGACACAGCAGCTGTGCGTTGGTTCACGAGTCGCTCTCAGCCACAAACTGCCACTGATTGCCGTGTTTTTATTTCCTGCAAGACAATACAATCAAACAGTGCTCTTGGCAGCCACCTTGCTGTGTGATTAATCGTGCGTGCTCCTCACCGTGGCATTGTATACAATTCCACAAAGCACTTGGCACGCGTTTGAAATCCACGCTGGCACAGGTAGCTGTGGTGGCAGCCCCATACCAGTCTGCACTCTCTCTCCATCAGACTGCTCCTTTTCTCTCCCTCAAGAGTGGCCCTGTCTGTTTTCTGTAAATGGCTCATTGAGTGCCAGGAAATAGCCCCCACCAACCACC
>NW_028150417.1:10000-18348 GCF_964638095.1 Poromitra crassiceps | reverse complement strand
CCATCAGGCCCAACATCACTGTGCACTGATGCACTGACACCGAGGGCACAGACCTAACGTCCTTGGCTTGCTGTCCGAACCGTGCGAGCCTGTCGCTCTGGCGAAAGGCTCGCAGGAAGTCTAGCTCGAGCCCCAGGAAGGTCGCCGCCTGCGCTGGGACGAGGCCACTCTTCTGCCAGTTCACCAAACACCCTAAGGTTTGCCGGTGATCGGTCACCACCTTGGTATGTTCCGTGGCACGGACCCTCGAGTCGGCCGCTAAACGAACGTCGTCGAGATATAGGAAGACGCCGATCCCCCTCGCGCGGAGGGGAGCCAGGCTGTCTCCACGCACACCGTGAGGGTTCGCGGGCTCAAGACATGCCGAATGGCAAGACACAGAACTCGTAAGCCTTCCCCAGGAAGGAGAACCTCAGGTATTTCCTGTGTCTCCTGACCACGTGGACATGGAAGAATGCACCTTTCAGATCCCCGGAAGTGAGAAATCCCCCTGTCTCAACTCGTTGAACAGGCGGGGAAAGAGAGCATTCGGAACGGGACTTCCTCAGCATCTTGTTGAGATGCCGAAGGTCCAATTTTGGACGCATGGAGCCGTCCTTCTTGGGTACGATAAGTACCTGTGGTAGAAAACCCAAGCGCACATCTGCCTTGGGAACCGAGCGAATCGCCCCTCTGGCGAGGAACGAATAACCTCCTTGTGGAGTATGTCCATGGCCTCCCCCTCCACGGCCGGATCGGGGGTCCCGTCGAACGTGGGTGCGGGGCAAACTGTAGAGCGTATCCCTTCTGGAGGGTGCGCCGTAATGGGGACGGGGAACATAGATGCTCCCAGGCATCGAGCCTGTTGGACAAGATGGTCTCTTGTGGCCAAAGGAGCGGAACCCGTCATGAGCATATTGCTGGGCACCGGGACCTTTTGATCCGGTACCCTGATGGGGGGGCGGGACGTGAGAGGCTACGCCCCCCCGCCGCATGGTCAGTTCCGTAGAAGCTGTGCATGCTGGGGGAGAACTTCTTACGCAAGCTCCGCCTACTGACGCGCTGTTGTATCGAAGTAGCCCCCCCCCCCTCTCCTGCCGTGCGACTTTCGCAGGCTGGGGGGGACTGCGGAGGTAACGTTCTTTCTCGAGACCGGCCGCACGTGGACTTGTCCGACAGTGCGGCCCCCAGGCGAGCTCCCGACCAGCAATGGGCCGTCGGCGCCATTGATGGTGGGCTGTCCTAGGAGCCTCTAGCCGAGGCCAGGCCGTAGCCATGGACCAAGGCGAGCCTTGATGATGGGTATGAGACCCTGGGCGAGCTCCCGACCGAACTCGGGCCTTGGGCACCGAGGACGGTGGGTCTAAAGCTACAAGCCGCAGGCTGGAACTGAGCCCAGCCTTGGTGAGCCAACCGGTGGGCTTGACCTGGGCGCTGCCAACCGAGGCCAGGCCGTGGCCATGGACCAAGGTGCGCTGTGCCCCCTGCCAGGCTACCTGCACTTGCAGGGGGCGCCCCAACAAGGGAGTGCGACCCATGGAGAGCTCCCAACCACCCCGGGCCTTGGGCACCAAGGGCGGTGGGCTTGTCCTTAGAGCTACCAGCCAAAGGCTGGCACTGAGCCCAGACCTTGGCGAGCTGTAACCCCTGCTGGACGCGTAGCGCCAGCACGGGGCGGTACGTCTATTGTAGCGGAGGTAGCTCGCGCCCAATGTACTTAGCACACAGATACTAACTGCACGGGTGCACGCCAGCTATCTGCAACCATACTATAGTTCTGTGCTAAACAGTACTAATGCTATCTGCACGTATGCAAGCTAGCTTTCACACTCTTTTGAGAGCGGACCTTGGTCAGCTCTCAAGAGCTTAGCTGCGGCCCTGGGCTAGCCCAGCAGCTGCAAGACCGCGGGTTCAAGGCGCCTGTGCAGCATGCTCATGCTCAAGGCAGAACACGCACTTAACGTGCCGGTTCATACTCGGCCAATGCAGTGATACACACAGCCCATCCCCTCGCTGACTTTCCCTGCTAGTAGCAAGAGAAAGTCGGAAGCTAATCACTAATAGCAAGCTCCCGCGGGCCGCACCCTGTTAGCGGGAGTACCGTTTAAGCAGGCTAGCAGGCTAACAAGAAGCACAGGCTAGACAGTAAGCAACCCGGAGGCTAGCGAACGTGCGCATGCAACGGTAACGTAAGCGGCAATAGCCCAGCCCGACGGGGGGGCAACAATACCCACAACCTGTTAACCCGCGAGAACAGGTGTGAACCAGCCTCTAGCTAAGCTAGCGTAAGCACTGAGAGACAAGCGTGCGCTAACACAAGCCTGCGTACAAGCCGGTGCAGCGAGTCTCTACCCTGAGTAACACGGGGAAGCAAGCGTGACCGCAGGCAGAGGCCAGCGGCCCGCGAAGCTAGTCAATCTCAGAAGAAACTCCTCAGAGGGAGTTACAATCTAGTAGATGCTATTTGCATGCAACACTTAGCAGACAAGCAAGCTGGCTAAGAAGGGTAAGAACTGAGAGAAGTCAAAACAACTTTTAGCTAGCGTACTCGCTCAGCTAAATCTCAGAGTGCCCCCTTAGGGGCCGGCGCCAGTAAAATCTACACTACAAGCCGTATGTAGGTCCCAGCAATGCCTGTGCAGCGTGCTCATGCCCTTAGGCAGTGCACACATAATTTTCATTGTGCCGGTCGTAACCGGCCAGCGTAGCCTCACAGCTAACACAGCACCTAGCTGTTCCCCCCTCTCTCTGCTAACAGGAATAACGGGGTTACCGTGTAAGCAATAGCCTGCGACGGTAAGAAGCTGGAGTTCTACAACACTAGATACTGGCTGCACGGGTAGCAAGCTAGCTATCTAGCTAACTGAAGAGCATGGCTTCTAGCTACTACTCTCGCTTACCGCGCGCCCTACACAGAGGTAGTCGTTACCCTGTCTGGGGACGCAGCCAGGTAGCTGGAGTGCTACAAGCTAATCCAAGCTAGCTGCACTGAGCAACTCGCTAACTATCTATTTAACGTTACTCCTGGAGTAACGTGCGCGCTCTGACAATATAGCCGGCGCCTAAAACAAGCAAACAGACGCTAACGACACGGGTGCACGCTAGCTTAGCTGGCAAAAACCAGGCTGGCTAGCCTATTGCTCTAGTGCTACACTGTAAGCTAACAGCACGTATGCAACCTAGCTTAACAGTTTTGAGCGCGGACCTAATTCGGCCCTCAAACGAAAACGCTGCCCCAGCCAGGGGAGCGAAGCAAAGCTACACAGCGGCAGCAATAACCACTACACGGCGGTAGCAGCAGAACTACACGGCGGTAGCAATAAACAGTTAACTAAGGAAGATACTCTTAGCTTTTAGATGACTTGTTCCGACGCCGCTGGTGGAGGGTACAGGGTCGGGTCCCCGAAGCCTGCTTTATCCCGTCCACGCAAACCTCTTGAGGTGGGCAAATCAGCCGGAACGAGCCTAGTATCTAAAGCTATGTAAGAGAGCTAACTCAGAGTTAACCGTGGAGCTTTAGAAAACACGTCTTCTCAGCGGCTGGAAGAAAGCGTAAGTGATTATCCCTGGGCTGACAGGACGTGACGTAGTCACGTGGATCCGTGTCAGCCCCAGGGGGTACCACGCCACCTACGGGTGGCTGGTCGGTTTTAATGAAAAGTAATTTTGGAGCAAAATGACAGTCTTCCATAGGGCTGCGTCGCAGCGTTGTAGGCACTAGTGAGAGCTTGAGTTCGAAACGAAGTAAAACTGTTGTTGTTGTTCTTGTTGCAAAAGCTTATATTTTATGCTTTAAATGGTTCATGGATTACATTCTAATCTCACAAACCTATCAATTTAAAAGTCAAGCACGTTACTGTGGAAACAATTAAGCTTAGCCCAAAATCACAAATCAGAATGAAGGGGTCCCCAGTATATTTTCTATCTTGTAAGGGCTCCTTGGCTGAAAAACATTTGAGAACCTCTGCTCTAAACTACATCAATTGTAGCTACTGACTGTCACTACGTTGTGGTGTGTGTGTGTGCATATGTATCTGTTCATTATATGAAATGTGCACAAGTGTGCGTACGTGCGTGCGTGTGTGTGTTACAAGTGCCCCCACTCCAGGTCCTCTTGCCCCCATACAGTAATTTGCATTTGATAGTGGAGCTGCTTCACTCAACACAGAGGTGTTCAGCAGCAGTAAATATGGGAGGTGGATGCAGGAACACTCCAACTCAAATGAGTGAATTAGAAAAGCCACTCTGCAGCTCCAGCTTCTCTCCCACTTGGCCATCACTAATAGTGCACTAGCATTTGCATTTGACTTGAAATGTTTTACACATTGGAAAAAGTCACACAGCCAAAATCATTCAGAATTATACATTTTAAAATCAACCATAAGCAAGCTGGTATTTGTCTCTTTTCATGAGTATGGTTGATTATGTTGTGAATATAATTGCTCGTTTTGATTTGTAATACATTGGACTGCTATAGCATGCCAACACTGCTTTGTTTACCATTTGCATTGTGGGATATATTGGGGGCCATAGGTGGGATATATTGGGGCCCACACAATATTCCCACATAATTCTACTTGTACGGTAATTACCATAGGAGGTTGACATTAAAGAATAAGTTCACCCAAAATTGCAAATTCAGTAATTATCTTCTCACTCCCATGCCGGTAGAAGGTGACATTTCTTTGTTCAAAAGACCTTTGTGGATTTTCCCAGCAGGGAAACAGAGCTGCAGCATTCCCCCAAAGAGCTGAGGTGAATGGTGACCAAGTAAAAAAAAAAGAAGCCATACTGCTCCTCAAGTGTAATCAAGTCTTCGAACGCCACAACATGCAAAAGTGACTCATTTACACCATTTTGAAACCATAAAAACGCGCAGCCTGTCTGAAGGGTGCACAAGCTATGGCTACAACCCCTCAGCACTCTGGCTGTATTCAGACCCGAGTTATAAACTGGAAACCGGACTACGTTATAAATGTTAGTCACGTTATAAACAACTAACCAATGCTGGGGGTCCGTATGGAAAGTGGAAATCGAAATGGTTAAAAGTTAAATCAATTTGGTCATTCAGTGGCGTTTTACTGCCATGTAAAGTAACGACAAGTAACAGTTAGCCGCTAGCATTAGCCACACTATTACAGCCGATTACCCATCAGCGGAGCTTCATTTGACATCAGCACACTCTTCTAAACAGGTCGCGTGTCGCATTCCAGTGGGCATTCCCGTGCTTTCACATGGACGCGCATCGCTACGACCGGCGTAGTTAAGACCAGACGTAAGCCCTGTTGGTGCAACAGGCGTAAGTCCACTCTAACGACTGGTCTTAACTAAGACCGACGTAGGAGATACGACCAGGCATAGTTAAGACCAGTTGGTGCAACCAGTCCCTGGACTGCACGGAGGGCTTCAACGGAGCAGTTGAGATCCAGAGGAAGAGCACATGCGTAATATGCGTTTTAGCTCGTGCACCCACTTCAGACAGGCTGCGCGTACATGTGAACGCAGCTGGGAGGTACCTGGATACAGTGAGGATTTTGGTCTATAGAGACGCTGCATGAAATAGGCCACGCCCATCACAGGGAAAAGCTCTCCATTAACTCCCATACACCAGCGTCATTTTCCTTGAATTAAACATAGCTAAAAGCTGTTGTGTGGTGGGGCTGCGCACACAACAAATGTAAAAAATCGCCTATTAAAGTTATTTTGTACTCCCGAGCAAAACAAGGAAGCCATTGAGATTTGACGAGGAGAAAAATGTGGATCTAGCTGTCAAGAAAGTAAGTTGGAGTTTTCAACGTCCGTATATACAATCTTTGTGTGCAACACGTGACCATGCACGCGACATAGGAGAACGCCAGGATTGGAGGGGCGTTTCTGTTTTCCCGTGTTTTGGGCGTGGTTTCTGAATGATGACGCGCTCCGCAGTGTCTCTATAGTTGCTATAGTTCGTATTTATAGAAAATCCAGTATGATGTGAACACAGCATCCAAGTACTTCAACAGTGTACTTGTCAACTAGCTCAGGCTAACATAATAGTACAATAAGGCAAGGCTAGGCTAATCCGAAATCGGATACACACATTGCAGTGTGTGTTATGTTAGAAATACGTATTAACAATTTTTAAAGGTACAGGAAGGACAACCTCATCTTTATTGACCACAATGCACCAGTGCATGCACATTATACACACACACACACACACACACACACGAGTAGAGGCGCTGTGGAATTTGTCCTCCGCATTTTTCCAAATCCTGGCTTGTCCTCCTCCATGGGCTGGCCAGGAGCGTTGGGCAGCTGCAGTCAAGCGCTCGGGGACCAACTTCTTACTGCTGCCGCTGGACAGACGACCATCTTCTTGCATGTTTTTAGTGGAGGTATTAGTGGATATTGATGTTTTATGGAGGAAAGCCCCAGGGGAGCATGTGGAGAACATGTAAACTCCACACAGTAAGGCCAGTTTCATGAGATAGCCCACCTGGACACTAGGCGCCGAAGGCACGGGGAGACATACCCCTAGTGCCAGCAGCGTCCCCAGGCGAGAATCAAACCCAGGACCTTGTTGCTGAGGTGAGGGTGCGAGGCACGAACGCTACCACCGTGCCACCATGTATTTTTGCTATTGGACAGCAGCACTACCAGCAAACAGGATGTATGTGAAGCTCTGCAGTGAAGGCAGTGGTGAAACTTCGAACACAATCAAACCATGGAGGCAAAAACTAGGGAAATAAGGCCCACGCTAAAAAATAAATAAAGACTTATCGTTAAAGTCAAATGTGAAGCCTCCTCATTTCCCCTAAATTGTGTTGACTGAAAGACAGATGATAGCTTGACACTGATGGCCTCTTCTGATTTCTGGTCATATCTCTGCCTTCACTTAGCAATAGCCTAGTAACGACCTGACATTGCCAGATGGGGGTGGTATTGTTTTCACAAACCAAACCGGATTATCTCGCGAGAATCCAGCTTGCTTGCAAGGTTCGTAGCCTAGCCCTCCACCCGGAGAGATGTGTTACTTAAAAACACGATTTCACGATTTCAGACGGCAGCCTGTCTTTATTGTCACACGAACACACTACAACACATGCATGCGGCCACTACACACACTCATGCTGACGGTGGCCGGTGAAATATGTCCTCTGCATTTGACCCATCCAGGCTTGTCCTTTCCTCCAGGGGGCAGGCCAGGAGCAGTGGTCGCTATTTCTTTCCAGCGCCCGGGGACCTTCATTGGACCATCATTGGACCAACTTCAGATGTTGTCGTCACTGGTCGGATGACGATCTTCTGCATGTTTTTGGTGCGGGGTTATGTACGGAGGAACCCCCTGGGGGGTACGGGGAGAACATGCAAACTCCACACAGAAAGGCCCTTTCGACGAGATGGCCCACCTGGGCAATAGGTACTGAAGATATGGGGGGGTCACAACTAGGGATGTTCATTTTGAAAAATTTCCATAATCGAAAATCGGGGAAAATTAACGATCAATTATCGATTATCGATCATATTAACTCATTGAGTGCCAATGACGACAATCGTCGTCAACTGCTTTAGTGACGTAGAGTGCCAATGACGACGATTGTCGTCAATTGCGTTTTTTGACGGTGGGACGTGGATCAAAGCCTAATATATCTCCTGTAAAATTTTGGGGCATGTTGAATGTGTATAACCTATTTTACCGACCCATTAGGTGGCGACAGTGCTCTCCAGATTAGAGGAAGGTCCGGAAAACAGCAGGAAAAAACCCCGTGATCAAAGAGAAACCGCTCATGCTGCAGCCAGAGCCATATAGATGGCTCTGACTGCAGCTGATGTTGGCTGCGAACAGCAGTCAATCCGTGCACACAACTGAGCCCCTCTGCCTCTGTCTGTCTGTCTGCATAGTTTCTTCACACGATTAGCTGCCAGAAAGGCAGCACCCGACGCCGAAGGGCCAAACCTTTCCCTGCAGTCCGGTTTGGCATTTCCGTGTCGCGCTGGGAGCCGGCGCAAAAAAACGGAGCGCTCCGAAAATAGACTGGGTGCGTGTAGGCTGTGTGTTAGTGTGGGGAGGAGTTTGCAGCTGAGGGGGGGAGAGGGGGGTGGGGCACGCAGGCACCACACAACTACACCACGTCACTACATCAGAAAATATTATCTTCAGACTCAGTGAATGTGCTTGAAATGCTGCATTTCACAAAAGGCGGAATAACTCAGCTTCTAATTTGAAAAGTGTCTTTTTGCTCAAAACAGCCTATCTTCTCCGGCTCATAACTAAAGAACGGAAAATGGGATCAATAAACTTTTTTTTGCAGATGATAGAAGAGAGTCTCATCGTTCTTTGTGCATGTTCGGTGTTTACATAGTAATATCACACAATATTCTGTGGG
>NW_028150417.1:0-5000 GCF_964638095.1 Poromitra crassiceps | reverse complement strand
CAGTGTCAACATGGATTGTGCTGGATCAACCGATAATGGAACAAGCTTTTTTTTTTTTTTTGCAGACTGAGATGCACTGGCAATTGCTGGCATATTCCCCTAAGAGAGCTCAGACTGTAATTGAAACTAAGATCCAGCAGGTTGCTCAGCAGGCCTCGTGCTGCAGCTGTACGGCAGGACAGATTACAACGTTGCGCTTTCTGACTCCGTATCTTTTAGCCCGGGCTCTGTGGGTGCTTTTCACACCCGCAGAATGCATCAATTATCCAGTCACACACACACACACCACTCTCATACAATGAACTCAGCCTGACACATGACAGGACTAGTGACTGATTTGGGAACAGCTTTCTCAGTCATGAAATGGATATAATTGCATAACACCCACACCCAGCCCTGTCCAAAAAGAAAACAAATCTTTTTTTTTCTTCTCTCTATTTTAGTCTAGCTCTCCTTCAATTAGAATAGAGCCCACATCTGCGGATGGGTGCTTGCTGTGCAAATTGTGGCAGTGCTCCCTCTGCTCTGGAATAATAGAAATGTGCCTATACCAAACAATGTTTGGACTTAATTAGCTACTTAACGTAACGCTTCAAGGCTGAGATGCACCATTGTTTGTACAGTCTCCAACATTGACCTAATTGGCAAAGTCATATTGGTAACAAAGCGATATGCTCTGAATGTGAACGCCCCCTGTGGCTGTTCTGATGATGGTTGACAGAGGAGCAGGTTGCTTTAATCGCTCTTTTGTTCTGTGCTGAGCTGCAAAGCCCTGGAATGAGGCAGGCAAGGAGATGTCTAATAATAAACCAATGTCTAGCATGTTTATCATTATTATTATTATTATTATTATTATTATTATTATTATTATTATTATTATTATTATTATTATTATTATTTTGCTTTAGCTTCTCCTGTATCGGCTAAATTAAACTGTTCTCACCTGAGGTTTAGTGCATATGCATGGAAATAGAAATGACGAGGTGAAATAACGCTGCCTTGTCAACTTTTCATGTCTGACATTCACAATAACAACAGACACCCCCGCACATACACAACCACACACTCACATAGGCTACATAAGTGCACACACACACACACACACACACACACACACACACACACACACACACACACTGATGTATGGTTGTACCTTTCCACCTTGCATTTGCAGGTAAAGCCGATGTAAAGAGGATACAGCCATCCATCCAGAACAGACCTCTCAGTGAGTTTGTGTGTGTGTGTGTGTGTGTGTGTGTGTGTGTGTGTGTGTGTGTGTGTGTGTGTGTGTGTGTGTATGTGTGTGTGTGTATGTGTGTGTGTGTGTGTGTGTGTGTGTGTGTGTGTGTGTGTGTGTGTGTGTGTGTGTGTGTGTGTGTGTGTGTGTGTGTGTGTGTGTGTGTGTGTGTGTGTGTGTGTGTGTGCATGTGTGTGTGCAGTGAAAAGAAAGAGAGGTATTGGAGAGAAGGAGAGAGAGAGAGAGAGAGAGAGAGAGAGAGAGAAAGAGAGACTCAGTGAAGGACACAGCTGGCTCAGCACTCTGAGACGCCACTAGCTAACCTCATGGAGCTATCATGAGCCAATCATCACAGTACTGCCCCAAGAAGAAGTGCAAATACAGGAAACAACAATATGGCTTTCACTGCTTTCAACATAAATGATATAGTCACATTGCAGCGATTACTTTTGGACAAAGTTTTCAACACAAGTCATATTTCCATTAGCATGTGTTGGACCAGACATTTGATTGCCCTCCTGGATTTTGCTGTTGCTCCAGCAGATGTTCTGGTGGCTATCATCAAAGAGCTTTATGCAAGCTGAATCCAGCCAGAATCTCCAGAACTGAATAAACATTTCCCATGTCTGAAACTGACGGAAAATCCTTCTGTGGCTACAGAAGGTTTGGAACACTTACTTGATCCCATGATTTTATCCCCAAAGTCAGAACTGTCTAGTTAAACCAGATGACTAAAATTATAACTGTAATGCAGCAGAGAGTTCACCATGTTGGTTAATATCTTAATAACTTATAGTCCGGGAGCCAAAGGCTGTTTTTTTGATGAACCTTGTTTTCGTCTGATAGTTTTTTTCTCTGCTAATTCTTGTACCTTGGGTGTACCTATTCAAAATACAGGAGGGTGCCCAGTGAGCACCCTTGAGCATTTTTAGATATTAACCCCTTAAGTGCCAAAATCCCATAAAAATCGGGATTTATGAGATTTCATGCAAAATACTCATCAAATGCATCAAATTTGCTTTCTCCAATGTTTATTCATAAAGGAGCAAGGATGTCATGTATAGTGTAGTCTATTTGATTAACCCACCATGTGCCCCCCCACCCCCAATAAAAACATGAAATAAGCAGAGGACTTTTAGTCTGATAAATCACTCCCAGGTATTGAAGTGGTGCATGTTTGCGCTAGTCAGACCCTTCTCCCCCACACCCTCTCTGGCACTGTGTGTGTGTGTGTGTGTGTGTGTGTGTGTGTGTGTGTGTGTGTGTGTGTGTGTGTGTGTGTGTGTGTGTGTGTGTGTGTGTGTGTGTGTGTGTGTGTGTACGTGTGTGTGTGCATGTGCGTGAGCGTGACTGCGCGCGTGTGTGCATGTTTCACCGGCTTTGAGCTGCGACACTTTCTGTTTCTACTCTCAATTCCTTGTACAGCCGGGGGGAGGGGTCTAGGTGCACTGCTCAAATCCTGTTTCTAGGGAGTGGCCAGGGGTGGCACTGGCCATCCCTGAAATCTAATTTGCCACCCAAAAATCCTGAGGATGCTGGCATCTGTGTCCAACAATATTGTCTTTCAGGCTTAATTTTAATCTAGAGTGAAGTTAGGCTAAATTTTGGTGAGGGAAAACTTTCTACATCCTTCCTAAATGTCACAATCAGTGCTACCCTTGCTTGAGTCTGTGCCCCATGGGCCACCGCCACCCCAGTCAAAATGGCTGGGACACTGCATCTCGCCTCACAGACAACTCGCCTCAAAGAGACACACGTCACTTATAGATGCGGCTGTGTCGCTTAAAACATCTTGGGGGTAACAGTATGAAAATTTCACATCACGATTACCGTGACCAAAATTATCACGATTATTGTATTATCACTGTATTCGTAAAGAAATGCTGAAAATGTTCAAAAAGTACTGAGAGACTCACTGAAATCATTTTACAACATTTTATATTGAAAACTCAGATGCAAAAGGGATTGATATACACTCAGTGAAATCATTTCTCCAAGGCTGCATGTTTGCTCCTGGGAGACGGTTGTCAACTTTGGTTGATGATGGACAGTATTTACCATGTTTTTCAAAGCACTGTAATCACGGTACCACGGTAATCACGGTACCACCGTTTTAATGATAACGAAAATGTTAAACGGTACGGTTATCGTAACGAATTTTATCACGGTTATCATTAAACCGGTTATCGTTACATCCCTACTTGGGGGTATGCACGCATTGATGAGTTTTGTTGGGGCTATATGTTCACTGATGGCTGATAGTGGGCTCTCTGGAGTTCCGGTAAGACATTTCCAGAAAGCAGATGACCTGATGAGAGCCTTGGATCAGATTGCGACCAGACCAGAACAGCCAGACTTTGGGTTTAGGTCTTGGTGAAACCAATGATGCTGATGATGTCATACATCTGGGCTGAACGTGAGGGTGACTGGCTTCTCCATCTGACCACATTCCAGAAGATGCTTACCTACTACTTTGCAGCTGGCCATGTCAACCATGTCTGGTATGGCCTCTACTATCTTCATTCCATGGAGAAGCTTCCTCCACAAAGCAATTTTCTCCAGGGGCAGCATGTGATGTGACACATTACTGGAATATGGAATGGCCTGTGGAGCAACCAGTTCACAGAGTCCACTTTCATGAGGTACGGCCACAGTGATGGAGGGATCATTGGATTACCGTGAAGCCATAGGCACTGAAGATCTGGGCCCTGAGCCACCACATATGCTGCAAGATTGAGTCAGACATGAAGGAGATGGAAGAGGATAAGACAGATAGGTTCATCTCTATCACAAGGAGGAGGCTAAAGCCATGGGTTAAGCACATGCCAAAGTCAAGGACTTTGTCAGAAACTGGAAACCTGCCTCCATCCATTGGATCCCAATGAACATCCAGGGGAAAGCATCATGAACATCAAGATCACCCTACCAACTGTCAATGTAGACAGTGCCATAAAGATTGGGGAGGCAATGTTAGAAGATTTTGAGAAGACCTGGCCTTACAACACCATCTCAAACAAAGTCTCACCATCTCAAACAAAGTGAAGACAATGACAACAACCAAATCAATCCAAGTTGACATCTCCACAATTTATGACCTAAATGCCATCGATTCAAGGGTAATCACACTGTTGTCTAGTGACCATGAAGTTGACATGAAGGATGTCCTCGCCTATGAGCTGCACCAGTCCCAACTGCCATGTTTACCGAGGATGGAATGTGAATTTGTAAATCCAAGTCTACACTGAAGAAGTCACTCCAAGTCAAAATCTCCAGGAGGAATGCCAGTGTTGCAGATGTCACTGTCATTGATGGATCAGCCCTTCTTTGGACCATCCACTGGCCAGCTGATGGCACCATAGCTGATTTAATCAAAAATGTTATGACACGGCTGACTTCATACCTATGAGACATGATGACAGTATCAAGTCCATCACCCGAGATGTCAGAGAGACAGGGGTCAGCTAGAAACACCATCTCTTAGCTCTTATGTGAGGAACTGACCCAAGATCGGCTTTTCCATCTACAAGTTGGTGGTGACAGGGGAGGAGCCATGTGACATGGGGAGGTGACAGGGGAGAGGCCATGCCCCATTGAGATCAGGTTGGAAGAAAGAAGGAGCCGATATGATCTACAAAATCAGCAGGAAGAAGCTGACACCAACATTGTCCAAAAGGTCCAGTGTGCTGGAGAAGCCCATCAAATCTCAATGGTTTCTGATGACACAGATGTGTTCATCCTACTCCTTCATCATTACCATCAGGAA
>NW_028150418.1:0-18349 GCF_964638095.1 Poromitra crassiceps | reverse complement strand
AAAAAAAAAAAAATCCAAAATCAGACAGAGTGTTGAGACCAGAGAGGCTAAGACCGCATTGACTCAGTGCGGTATTCAGCCTCTCTGGTGTCAAGTCTGACTTTGAAAAAAAAAAAAAAATCCAAAATCAGACAGAGTGTTGAGACCAGAGAGGCTAAGACCGCATTGACTCAGTGCGGTATTCAGCCTCTCTGGTGTCAAGTCTGACTTTGGAAAAAAAAAAAAAATCCAAAATCAGACAGAGTGTTGAGACCAGAGAGGCTAAGACTGCATTGACTCAGTGCGGTATTCAGCCTCTCTGGTTTCAAGTCTGATTTTGGAAAAAAAAAAAAAAAAATCCAAAATCAGACAGAGTGTTGACACCAGAGAGGCTAAGACCGCATTGACTCAGTGCGGTATTCAGCTTCTCTGGTGTCAAGTCTGATTTTGGAAAAAAAAAAATAAAAATAAAAAATCAGACAGAGTGTTGAGACCAGAGAGGCTAAGACCGCATTGACTCAGTGCGGTATTCAGCCTCTCTGGTGTCAAGTCTGATTTTGGAAAAAAAAAAAAAATCCAAAATCAGACAGAGTGTTGAGACCAGAGAGGCTAAGACCGCATTGACTCAGTGCGGTATTCAGCCTCTCTGGTGTCAAGTCTGATTTTGGAAAAAAAAAAAAAATCCAAAATCAGACAGAGTGTTGACACCAGAGAGGCTAAGACCGCATTGACTCAGTGCGGTATTCAGCCTCTCTGGTGTCAAGTCTGACTTTGAAAAAAAAAAAAAAATCCAAAATCAGACAGAGTGTTGAGACCAGAGAGGCTAAGACCGCATTGACTCAGTGCGGTATTCAGCCTCTCTGGTGTCAAGTCTGACTTTGAAAAAAAAAAAAAAATCCAAAATCAGACAGAGTGTTGAGACCAGAGAGGCTAAGACCGCATTGACTCAGTGCGGTATTCAGCCTCTCTGGTGTCAAGTCTGACTTTGAAAAAAAAAAAAAAATCCAAAATCAGACAGAGTGTTGACACCAGAGAGGCTAAGACCGCATTGACTCAGTGCGGTATTCAGCCTCTCTGGTGTCAAGTCTGACTTTGAAAAAAAAAAAAAAATCCAAAATCAGACAGAGTGTTGAGACCAGAGAGGCTAAGACCGCATTGACTCAGTGCGGTATTCAGCCTCTCTGGTGTCAAGTCTGACTTTGAAAAAAAAAAAAAAAATCCAAAATCAGACAGAGTGTTGAGACCAGAGAGGCTAAGACCGCATTGACTCAGTGCGGTATTCAGCCTCTCTGGTGTCAAGTCTGACTTTGAAAAAAAAAAAAAAATCCAAAATCAGACAGAGTGTTGAGACCAGAGAGGCTAAGACCGCATTGACTCAGTGCGGTATTCAGCCTCTCTGGTGTCAAGTCTGACTTTGAAAAAAAAAAAAAAAATCCAAAATCAGACAGAGTGTTGAGACCAGAGAGGCTAAGACCGCATTGACTCAGTGCGGTATTCAGCCTCTCTGGTGTCAAGTCTGACTTTGAAAAAAAAAAAAAAATCCAAAATCAGACAGAGTGTTGACACCAGAGAGGCTAAGACCGCATTGACTCAGTGCGGTATTCAGCCTCTCTGGTGTCAAGTCTGACTTTGAAAAAAAAAAAAAAAATCCAAAATCAGACAGAGTGTTGAGACCAGAGAGGCTAAGACCGCATTGACTCAGTGCGGTATTCAGCCTCTCTGGTGTCAAGTCTGACTTTGAAAAAAAAAAAAAAAAAAATCCAAAATCAGACAGAGTGTTGAGACCAGAGAGGCTAAGACCGCATTGACTCAGTGCAGTATTCAGCCTCTCTGGTGTCAAGTCTGACTTTGAAAAAAAAAAAAAAAATCCAAAATCAGACAGAGTGTTGAGACCAGAGAGGCTAAGACCGCATTGACTCAGTGCGGTATTCAGCCTCTCTGGTGTCAAGTCTGACTTTGAAAAAAAAAAAAAAAATCCAAAATCAGACAGAGTGTTGAGACCAGAGAGGCTAAGACCGCATTGACTCAGTGCGGTATTCAGCCTCTCTGGTGTCAAGTCTGACTTTGAAAAAAAAAAAAAAATCCAAAATCAGAGTGTTGACACCAGAGAGGCTAAGACCGCATTGACTCAGTGCGGTATTCAGCCTCTCTGGTGTCAAGTCTGACTTTGAAAAAAAAAAAAAAATCCAAAATCAGACAGAGTGTTGAGACCAGAGAGGCTAAGACCGCATTGACTCAGTGCGGTATTCAGCCTCTCTGGTGTCAAGTCTGACTTTGAAAAAAAAAAAAAAATCCAAAATCAGACAGAGTGTTGACACCAGAGAGGCTAAGACCGCATTGACTCAGTGCGGTATTCAGCCTCTCTGGTGTCAAGTCTGACTTTGAAAAAAAAAAAAAAAATCCAAAATCAGACAGAGTGTTGAGACCAGAGAGGCTAAGACCGCATTGACTCAGTGCGGTATTCAGCCTCTCTGGTGTCAAGTCTGACTTTGAAAAAAAAAAAAAAATCCAAAATCAGAGTGTTGACACCAGAGAGGCTAAGACCGCATTGACTCAGTGCGGTATTCAGCCTCTCTGGTGTCAAGTCTGACTTTGAAAAAAAAAAAAAAAATCCAAAATCAGACAGAGTGTTGAGACCAGAGAGGCTAAGACCGCATTGACTCAGTGCGGTATTCAGCCTCTCTGGTGTCAAGTCTGACTTTGAAAAAAAAAAAAAAATCCAAAATCAGAGTGTTGACACCAGAGAGGCTAAGACCGCATTGACTCAGTGCGGTATTCAGCCTCTCTGGTGTCAAGTCTGACTTTGAAAAAAAAAAAAAAAATCCAAAATCAGACAGAGTGTTGAGACCAGAGAGGCTAAGACCGCATTGACTCAGTGCGGTATTCAGCCTCTCTGGTGTCAAGTCTGACTTTGAAAAAAAAAAAAAAAATCCAAAATCAGACAGAGTGTTGACACCAGAGAGGCTAAGACCGCATTGACTCAGTGCGGTATTCAGCCTCTCTGGTGTCAAGTCTGACTTTGAAAAAAAAAAAAAAAATCCAAAATCAGACAGAGTGTTGAGACCAGAGAGGCTAAGACCGCATTGACTCAGTGCGGTATTCAGCCTCTCTGGTGTCAAGTCTGACTTTGAAAAAAAAAAAAAAAATCCAAAATCAGACAGAGTGTTGAGACCAGAGAGGCTAAGACCGCATTGACTCAGTGCGGTATTCAGCCTCTCTGGTGTCAAGTCTGACTTTGAAAAAAAAAAAAAAAATCCAAAATCAGACAGAGTGTTGACACCAGAGAGGCTAAGACCGCATTGACTCAGTGCGGTATTCAGCCTCTCTGGTGTCAAGTCTGACTTTGAAAAAAAAAAAAAAATCCAAAATCAGACAGAGTGTTGAGACCAGAGAGGCTAAGACCGCATTGACTCAGTGCGGTATTCAGCCTCTCTGGTGTCAAGTCTGACTTTGAAAAAAAAAAAAAAAATCCAAAATCAGACAGAGTGTTGAGACCAGAGAGGCTAAGACCGCATTGACTCAGTGCGGTATTCAGCCTCTCTGGTGTCAAGTCTGACTTTGAAAAAAAAAAAAAAAATCCAAAATCAGACAGAGTGTTGAGACCAGAGAGGCTAAGACCGCATTGACTCAGTGCGGTATTCAGCCTCTCTGGTGTCAAGTCTGACTTTGGAAAAAAAAAAAAAATCCAAAATCAGACAGAGTGTTGAGACCAGAGAGGCTAAGACTGCATTGACTCAGTGCGGTATTCAGCCTCTCTGGTTTCAAGTCTGATTTTGGAAAAAAAAAAAAAAAAAATCCAAAATCAGACAGAGTGTTGACACCAGAGAGGCTAAGACCGCATTGACTCAGTGCGGTATTCAGCTTCTCTGGTGTCAAGTCTGATTTTGGAAAAAAAAAAAAAAAAAAAAAAAATCAGACAGAGTGTTGAGACCAGAGAGGCTAAGACCGCATTGACTCAGTGCGGTATTCAGCCTCTCTGGTGTCAAGTCTGATTTTGGGAAAAAAAAAAAAAAATCCAAAATCAGACCGAGTGTTGAGACCAGAGAGGCTAAGACCGCATTGACTCAGTGCGGTATTCAGCCTCTCTGGTGTCAAGTCTGATTTTGGAAAAAAAAAAAAAATCCAAAATCAGACAGAGTGTTGACACCAGAGAGGCTAAGACCGCATTGACTCAGTGCGGTATTCAGCCTCTCTGGTGTCAAGTCTGACTTTGAAAAAAAAAAAAAAAAATCCAAAATCAGACAGAGTGTTGAGACCAGAGAGGCTAAGACCGCATTGACTCAGTGCGGTATTCAGCCTCTCTGGTGTCAAGTCTGACTTTGAAAAAAAAAAAAAAAATCCAAAATCAGACAGAGTGTTGAGACCAGAGAGGCTAAGACCGCATTGACTCAGTGCGGTATTCAGCCTCTCTGGTGTCAAGTCTGACTTTGAAAAAAAAAAAAAAAATCCAAAATCAGACAGAGTGTTGACACCAGAGAGGCTAAGACCGCATTGACTCAGTGCGGTATTCAGCCTCTCTGGTGTCAAGTCTGACTTTGAAAAAAAAAAAAAAAATCCAAAATCAGACAGAGTGTTGAGACCAGAGAG
Source organism: Poromitra crassiceps (assembly GCF_964638095.1). Classification (NCBI taxonomy): domain Eukaryota; kingdom Metazoa; phylum Chordata; class Actinopteri; order Beryciformes; family Melamphaidae; genus Poromitra; species Poromitra crassiceps. Next base: position 13,783 of record NW_028150418.1, on the reverse strand, counting down.
GCTAAGACCGCATTGACTCAGTGCGGTATTCAGCCTCTCTGGTGTCAAGTCTGACTTTGAAAAAAAAAAAAAAAAATCCAAAATCAGACAGAGTGTTGAGACCAGAGAGGCTAAGACCGCATTGACTCAGTGCGGTATTCAGCCTCTCTGGTGTCAAGTCTGACTTTGAAAAAAAAAAAAAAATCCAAAATCAGACAGAGTGTTGAGACCAGAGAGGCTAAGACCGCATTGACTCAGTGCGGTATTCAGCCTCTCTGGTGTCAAGTCTGACTTTGAAAAAAAAAAAAAAAATCCAAAATCAGACAGAGTGTTGAGACCAGAGAGGCTAAGACCGCATTGACTCAGTGCGGTATTCAGCCTCTCTGGTGTCAAGTCTGACTTTGAAAAAAAAAAAAAAAATCCAAAATCAGACAGAGTGTTGACACCAGAGAGGCTAAGACCGCATTGACTCAGTGCGGTATTCAGCCTCTCTGGTGTCAAGTCTGACTTTGAAAAAAAAAAAAAAAATCCAAAATCAGACAGAGTGTTGAGACCAGAGAGGCTAAGACCGCATTGACTCAGTGCGGTATTCAGCCTCTCTGGTGTCAAGTCTGACTTTGAAAAAAAAAAAAAAAAAAAATCCTAAATCAGACAGAGTGTTGAGACCAGAGAGGCTAAGACCGCATTGACTCAGTGCAGTATTCAGCCTCTCTGGTGTCAAGTCTGACTTTGAAAAAAAAAAAAAAAATCCAAAATCAGACAGAGTGTTGAGACCAGAGAGGCTAAGACCGCATTGACTCAGTGCGGTATTCAGCCTCTCTGGTGTCAAGTCTGACTTTGAAAAAAAAAAAAAAAATCCAAAATCAGACAGAGTGTTGAGACCAGAGAGGCTAAGACCGCATTGACTCAGTGCGGTATTCAGCCTCTCTGGTGTCAAGTCTGACTTTGAAAAAAAAAAAAAAATCCAAAATCAGAGTGTTGACACCAGAGAGGCTAAGACCGCATTGACTCAGTGCGGTATTCAGCCTCTCTGGTGTCAAGTCTGACTTTGAAAAAAAAAAAAAAAATCCAAAATCAGACAGAGTGTTGAGACCAGAGAGGCTAAGACCGCATTGACTCAGTGCGGTATTCAGCCTCTCTGGTGTCAAGTCTGACTTTGAAAAAAAAAAAAAAAATCCAAAATCAGACAGAGTGTTGACACCAGAGAGGCTAAGACCGCATTGACTCAGTGCGGTATTCAGCCTCTCTGGTGTCAAGTCTGACTTTGAAAAAAAAAAAAAAAATCCAAAATCAGACAGAGTGTTGAGACCAGAGAGGCTAAGACCGCATTGACTCAGTGCGGTATTCAGCCTCTCTGGTGTCAAGTCTGACTTTGAAAAAAAAAAAAAAAATCCAAAATCAGACAGAGTGTTGAGACCAGAGAGGCTAAGACCGCATTGACTCAGTGCGGTATTCAGCCTCTCTGGTGTCAAGTCTGACTTTGAAAAAAAAAAAAAAAATCCAAAATCAGACAGAGTGTTGACACCAGAGAGGCTAAGACCGCATTGACTCAGTGCGGTATTCAGCCTCTCTGGTGTCAAGTCTGACTTTGAAAAAAAAAAAAAAAATCCAAAATCAGACAGAGTGTTGAGACCAGAGAGGCTAAGACCGCATTGACTCAGTGCGGTATTCAGCCTCTCTGGTGTCAAGTCTGACTTTGAAAAAAAAAAAAAAAATCCAAAATCAGACAGAGTGTTGAGACCAGAGAGGCTAAGACCGCATTGACTCAGTGCGGTATTCAGCCTCTCTGGTGTCAAGTCTGACTTTGGAAAAAAAAAAAAAATCCAAAATCAGACAGAGTGTTGAGACCAGAGAGGCTAAGACTGCATTGACTCAGTGCGGTATTCAGCCTCTCTGGTGTCAAGTCTGACTTTGAAAAAAAAAAAAAAAATCCAAAATCAGACAGAGTGTTGACACCAGAGAGGCTAAGACCGCATTGACTCAGTGCGGTATTCAGCCTCTCTGGTGTCAAGTCTGACTTTGAAAAAAAAAAAAAAAATCCAAAATCAGACAGAGTGTTGAGACCAGAGAGGCTAAGACCGCATTGACTCAGTGCGGTATTCAGCCTCTCTGGTGTCAAGTCTGACTTTGAAAAAAAAAAAAAAAATCCAAAATCAGACAGAGTGTTGAGACCAGAGAGGCTAAGACCGCATTGACTCAGTGCGGTATTCAGCCTCTCTGGTGTCAAGTCTGACTTTGAAAAAAAAAAAAAAAATCCAAAATCAGACAGAGTGTTGACACCAGAGAGGCTAAGACCGCATTGACTCAGTGCGGTATTCAGCCTCTCTGGTGTCAAGTCTGACTTTGAAAAAAAAAAAAAAAATCCAAAATCAGACAGAGTGTTGAGACCAGAGAGGCTAAGACCGCATTGACTCAGTGCGGTATTCAGCCTCTCTGGTGTCAAGTCTGACTTTGAAAAAAAAAAAAAAAATCCAAAATCAGACAGAGTGTTGAGACCAGAGAGGCTAAGACCGCATTGACTCAGTGCGGTATTCAGCCTCTCTGGTGTCAAGTCTTAGATTAATCATGTATTATTAGATTAATCATGTATTAATCATGTATTATTAATCATGGATTAATCATGTATTATTGTCATAATTATGGATCATGAAGCAGATTAATCATGTATTATTGTTATTATTTATGGTTCATGAAGCAGGAAGAAAAGATGGAAAAAAATAAATAAAAAAATAAAAATAAAAAAATAAATACATAAATAAATAAACAAAGACAATTAAAAAAAAAAAAAAAAAAAAAGTAAAAAATAAATAAATAAATCATGTACAACTATTAAATATGCATTATAAAGTATGAGCAGGAAGCATGTTCTTTTTTGTTTTTCTCCTTTTTTGTTTTTTTTTATAAAGATTCACACTTGTTTTTCTTTCTTTGTCATGTGCTGTATGTGAATAGGGTGGGCAAAATAAGCTTTTAGCTTCAGCCCATACCTTTTTTTGGTCAAGATCCATGTAAAATGTGTTATGTCTATTGTTTTGATTATATGAAAAAGAGGTATTGTACATGGTGTTTGGATGACCAAAAATAAAAAATCTGCAAAATCAAAAAAAAAAAAAAAAAAAAAAAAGTCTGACTTTGAAAAAAAAAAAAAAAATCCAAAATCAGACAGAGTGTTGAGACCAGAGAGGCTAAGACCGCATTGACTCAGTGCGGTATTCAGCCTCTCTGGTGTCAAGTCTGACTTTGAAAAAAAAAAAAAAAATCCAAAATCAGACAGAGTGTTGAGACCAGAGAGGCTAAGACCGCATTGACTCAGTGCGGTATTCAGCCTCTCTGGTGTCAAGTCTGACTTTGAAAAAAAAAAAAAAAATCCAAAATCAGAGTGTTGACACCAGAGAGGCTAAGACCGCATTGACTCAGTGCGGTATTCAGCCTCTCTGGTGTCACGTCTGACTTTGAAAAAAAAAAAAAAAATCCAAAATCAGACAGAGTGTTGACACCAGAGAGGCTAAGACCGCATTGACTCAGTGCGGTATTCAGCCTCTCTGGTGTCAAGTCTGACTTAAAAAAAAAAAAAAAAATCCAAAATCAGACAGAGTGTTGAGACCAGAGAGGCTAAGACCGCATTGACTCAGTGCGGTATTCAGCCTCTCTGGTGTCAAGTCTGACTTTGAAAAAAAAAAAAAAAATCCAAAATCAGACAGAGTGTTGAGACCAGAGAGGCTAAGACCGCATTGACTCAGTGCGGTATTCAGCCTCTCTGGTGTCAAGTCTGACTTTGAAAAAAAAAAAAAAAATCCAAAATCAGACAGAGTGTTGACACCAGAGAGGCTAAGACCGCATTGACTCAGTGCGGTATTCAGCCTCTCTGGTGTCAAGTCTGACTTTGAAAAAAAAAAAAAAAATCCAAAATCAGACAGAGTGTTGAGACCAGAGAGGCTAAGACCGCATTGACTCAGTGCGGTATTCAGCCTCTCTGGTGTCAAGTCTGACTTTGAAAAAAAAAAAAAAAATCCAAAATCAGACAGAGTGTTGAGACCAGAGAGGCTAAGACCGCATTGACTCAGTGCGGTATTCAGCCTCTCTGGTGTCAAGTCTGACTTTGAAAAAAAAAAAAAAAATCAAAAATCAGACAGAGTGTTGAGACCAGAGAGGCTAAGACCGCATTGACTCAGTGCGGTATTCAGCCTCTCTGGTGTCAAGTCTGACTTTGAAAAAAAAAAAAAAAATCCAAAATCAGACAGAGTGTTGACACCAGAGAGGCTAAGACCGCATTGACTCAGTGCGGTATTCAGCCTCTCTGGTGTCAAGTCTGACTTTGAAAAAAAAAAAAAAAATCCAAAATCAGACAGAGTGTTGAGACCAGAGAGGCTAAGACCGCATTGACTCAGTGCGGTATTCAGCCTCTCTGGTGTCAAGTCTGACTTTGAAAAAAAAAAAAAAAATCCAAAATCAGACAGAGTGTTGAGACCAGAGAGGCTAAGACCGCATTGACTCAGTGCGGTATTCAGCCTCTCTGGTGTCAAGTCTGACTTTGGAAAAAAAAAAAAATCCAAAATCAGACAGAGTGTTGACACCAGAGAGGCTAAGACTGCATTGACTCAGTGCGGTATTCAGCCTCTCTGGTTTCAAGTCTGATTTTGGAAAAAAAAAAAAAAAAAATCCAAAATCAGACAGAGTGTTGACACCAGAGAGGCTAAGACCGCATTGACTCAGTGCGGTATTCAGCTTCTCTGGTGTCAAGTCTGATTTTGGAAAAAAAAAAAAAACAACCAAAATCAGACAGAGTGTTGAGACCAGAGAGGCTAAGACCGCATTGACTCAGTGCGGTATTCAGCCTCTCTGGTGTCAAGTCTGACTTTGAAAAAAAAAAAAAAAATCCAAAATCAGACAGAGTGTTGAGACCAGAGAGGCTAAGACCGCATTGACTCAGTGCGGTATTCAGCCTCTCTGGTGTCAAGTCTGACTTTGGAAAAAAAAAAAAATCCAAAATCAGACAGAGTGTTGAGACCAGAGAGGCTAAGACCGCATTGACTCAGTGCGGTATTCAGCCTCTCTGGTGTCAAGTCTGACTTTGAAAAAAAAAAAAAAAAATCCAAAATCAGACAGAGTGTTGAGACCAGAGAGGCTAAGACCGCATTGACTCAGTGCGGTATTCAGCCTCTCTGGTGTCAAGTCTGACTTTGAAAAAAAAAAAAAAAATCCAAAATCAGACAGAGTGTTGACACCAGAGAGGCTAAGACCGCATTGACTCAGTGCGGTATTCAGCCTCTCTGGTGTCAAGTCTGAATTTGAAAAAAAGAAAAAAAAAAATCCAAAATCAGACAGAGTGTTGAGACCAGAGAGGCTAAGACCGCATTGACTCAGTGCGGTATTCAGCCTCTCTGGTGTCAAGTCTGACTTTGAAAAAAAAAAAAAAAATCCAAAATCAGACAGAGTGTTGACACCAGAGAGGCTAAGACCGCATTGACTCAGTGCGGTATTCAGCCTCTCTGGTGTCAAGTCTGACTTTGAAAAAAAAAAAAAAAATCCAAAATCAGACAGAGTGTTGAGACCAGAGAGGCTAAGACCGCATTGACTCAGTGCGGTATTCAGCCTCTCTGGTGTCAAGTCTGACTTTGAAAAAAAAAAAAAAAATCCAAAATCAGACAGAGTGTTGAGACCAGAGAGGCTAAGACCGCATTGACTCAGTGCGGTATTCAGCCTCTCTGGTGTCAAGTCTGACTTTGAAAAAAAAAAAAAAAATCCAAAATCAGAGTGTTGACACCAGAGAGGCTAAGACCGCATTGACTCAGTGCGGTATTCAGCCTCTCTGGTGTCAAGTCTGACTTTGAAAAAAAAAAAAAAAATCCAAAATCAGACAGAGTGTTGAGACCAGAGAGGCTAAGACCGCATTGACTCAGTGCGGTATTCAGCCTCTCTGGTGTCAAGTCTGACTTTGAAAAAAAAAAAAAAAATCCAAAATCAGACAGAGTGTTGACACCAGAGAGGCTAAGACCGCATTGACTCAGTGCGGTATTCAGCCTCTCTGGTGTCAAGTCTGACTTTGAAAAAAAAAAAAAAAATCCAAAATCAGACAGAGTGTTGAGACCAGAGAGGCTAAGACCGCATTGACTCAGTGCGGTATTCAGCCTCTCTGGTGTCAAGTCTGACTTTGAAAAAAAAAAAAAAAATCCAAAATCAGACAGAGTGTTGAGACCAGAGAGGCTAAGACCGCATTGACTCAGTGCGGTATTCAGCCTCTCTGGTGTCAAGTCTGACTTTGAAAAAAAAAAAAAAAATCCAAAATCAGACAGAGTGTTGACACCAGAGAGGCTAAGACCGCATTGACTCAGTGCGGTATTCAGCCTCTCTGGTGTCAAGTCTGACTTTGAAAAAAAAAAAAAAAATCCAAAATCAGACAGAGTGTTGAGACCAGAGAGGCTAAGACCGCATTGACTCAGTGCGGTATTCAGCCTCTCTGGTGTCAAGTCTGACTTTGAAAAAAAAAAAAAAAATCCAAAATCAGACAGAGTGTTGAGACCAGAGAGGCTAAGACCGCATTGACTCAGTGCGGTATTCAGCCTCTCTGGTGTCAAGTCTGACTTTGAAAAAAAAAAAAAAAATCCAAAATCAGACAGAGTGTTGAGACCAGAGAGGCTAAGACCGCATTGACTCAGTGCGGTATTCAGCCTCTCTGGTGTCAAGTCTGACTTTGGAAAAAAAAAAAAAATCCAAAATCAGACAGAGTGTTGAGACCAGAGAGGCTAAGACTGCATTGACTCAGTGCGGTATTCAGCCTCTCTGGTTTCAAGTCTGATTTTGGAAAAAAAAAAAAAAAAATCCAAAATCAGACAGAGTGTTGACACCAGAGAGGCTAAGACCGCATTGACTCAGTGCGGTATTCAGCTTCTCTGGTGTCAAGTCTGATTTTGGAAAAAAAAAAAAAAAAATAAAAAATCAGACAGAGTGTTGAGACCAGAGAGGCTAAGACCGCATTGACTCAGTGCGGTATTCAGCCTCTCTGGTGTCAAGTCTGATTTTGGGAAAAAAAAAAAAAAATCCAAAATCAGACCGAGTGTTGAGACCAGAGAGGCTAAGACCGCATTGACTCAGTGCGGTATTCAGCCTCTCTGGTGTCAAGTCTGATTTTGGAAAAAAAAAAAAAAATCCAAAATCAGACAGAGTGTTGACACCAGAGAGGCTAAGACCGCATTGACTCAGTGCGGTATTCAGCCTCTCTGGTGTCAAGTCTGACTTTGAAAAAAAAAAAAAAAAATCCAAAATCAGACAGAGTGTTGAGACCAGAGAGGCTAAGACCGCATTGACTCAGTGCGGTATTCAGCCTCTCTGGTGTCAAGTCTGACTTTGAAAAAAAAAAAAAAAATCCAAAATCAGACAGAGTGTTGAGACCAGAGAGGCTAAGACCGCATTGACTCAGTGCGGTATTCAGCCTCTCTGGTGTCAAGTCTGACTTTGAAAAAAAAAAAAAAAATCCAAAATCAGACAGAGTGTTGACACCAGAGAGGCTAAGACCGCATTGACTCAGTGCGGTATTCAGCCTCTCTGGTGTCAAGTCTGACTTTGAAAAAAAAAAAAAAAATCCAAAATCAGACAGAGTGTTGAGACCAGAGAGGCTAAGACCGCATTGACTCAGTGCGGTATTCAGCCTCTCTGGTGTCAAGTCTGACTTTGAAAAAAAAAAAAAAAAATCCAAAATCAGACAGAGTGTTGAGACCAGAGAGGCTAAGACCGCATTGACTCAGTGCGGTATTCAGCCTCTCTGGTGTCAAGTCTGACTTTGAAAAAAAAAAAAAAATCCAAAATCAGACAGAGTGTTGAGACCAGAGAGGCTAAGACCGCATTGACTCAGTGCGGTATTCAGCCTCTCTGGTGTCAAGTCTGACTTTGAAAAAAAAAAAAAAAATCCAAAATCAGACAGAGTGTTGAGACCAGAGAGGCTAAGACCGCATTGACTCAGTGCGGTATTCAGCCTCTCTGGTGTCAAGTCTGACTTTGAAAAAAAAAAAAAAAATCCAAAATCAGACAGAGTGTTGACACCAGAGAGGCTAAGACCGCATTGACTCAGTGCGGTATTCAGCCTCTCTGGTGTCAAGTCTGACTTTGAAAAAAAAAAAAAAAAATCCAAAATCAGACAGAGTGTTGAGACCAGAGAGGCTAAGACCGCATTGACTCAGTGCGGTATTCAGCCTCTCTGGTGTCAAGTCTGACTTTGAAAAAAAAAAAAAAAAAAAATCCAAAATCAGACAGAGTGTTGAGACCAGAGAGGCTAAGACCGCATTGACTCAGTGCAGTATTCAGCCTCTCTGGTGTCAAGTCTGACTTTGAAAAAAAAAAAAAAAATCCAAAATCAGACAGAGTGTTGAGACCAGAGAGGCTAAGACCGCATTGACTCAGTGCGGTATTCAGCCTCTCTGGTGTCAAGTCTGACTTTGAAAAAAAAAAAAAAAATCCAAAATCAGACAGAGTGTTGAGACCAGAGAGGCTAAGACCGCATTGACTCAGTGCGGTATTCAGCCTCTCTGGTGTCAAGTCTGACTTTGAAAAAAAAAAAAAAATCCAAAATCAGAGTGTTGACACCAGAGAGGCTAAGACCGCATTGACTCAGTGCGGTATTCAGCCTCTCTGGTGTCAAGTCTGACTTTGAAAAAAAAAAAAAAAATCCAAAATCAGACAGAGTGTTGAGACCAGAGAGGCTAAGACCGCATTGACTCAGTGCGGTATTCAGCCTCTCTGGTGTCAAGTCTGACTTTGAAAAAAAAAAAAAAAATCCAAAATCAGACAGAGTGTTGACACCAGAGAGGCTAAGACCGCATTGACTCAGTGCGGTATTCAGCCTCTCTGGTGTCAAGTCTGACTTTGAAAAAAAAAAAAAAAATCCAAAATCAGACAGAGTGTTGAGACCAGAGAGGCTAAGACCGCATTGACTCAGTGCGGTATTCAGCCTCTCTGGTGTCAAGTCTGACTTTGAAAAAAAAAAAAAAAATCCAAAATCAGACAGAGTGTTGAGACCAGAGAGGCTAAGACCGCATTGACTCAGTGCGGTATTCAGCCTCTCTGGTGTCAAGTCTGACTTTGAAAAAAAAAAAAAAAATCCAAAATCAGACAGAGTGTTGACACCAGAGAGGCTAAGACCGCATTGACTCAGTGCGGTATTCAGCCTCTCTGGTGTCAAGTCTGACTTTGAAAAAAAAAAAAAAAATCCAAAATCAGACAGAGTGTTGAGACCAGAGAGGCTAAGACTGCATTGACTCAGTGCGGTATTCAGCCTCTCTGGTGTCAAGTCTGACTTTGAAAAAAAAAAAAAAATCCAAAATCAGACAGAGTGTTGACACCAGAGAGGCTAAGACCGCATTGACTCAGTGCGGTATTCAGCCTCTCTGGTGTCAAGTCTTAGATTAATCATGTATTATTAGATTAATCATGTATTAATCATGTATTATTAATCATGGATTAATCATGTATTATTGTCATAATTATGGATCATGAAGCAGATTAATCATGTATTATTGTTATTATTTATGGTTCATGAAGCAGGAAGAAAAGATGGAAAAAAATAAATAAAAAAATAAAAATAAAAAAATAAATACATAAATAAATAAACAAAGACAATTAAAAAAAAAAAAAAAAAAAAAGTAAAAAATAAATAAATAAATCATGTACAACTATTAAATATGCATTATAAAGTATGAGCAGGAAGCATGTTCTTTTTTGTTTTTCTCCTTTTTTGTTTTTTTTATAAAGATTCACACTTGTTTTTCTTTCTTTGTCATGTGCTGTATGTGAATAGGGTGGGCAAAATAAGCTTTTAGCTTCAGCCCATACCTTTTTTTGGTCAAGATCCATGTAAAATGTGTTATGTCTATTGTTTTGATTATATGAAAAAGAGGTATTGTACATGGTGTTTGGATGACCAAAAATAAAAAATCTGCAAAATCAAAAAAAAAAAAAAAAAAAAAAAAGTCTGACTTTGAAAAAAAAAAAAAAAATCCAAAATCAGACAGAGTGTTGAGACCAGAGAGGCTAAGACCGCATTGACTCAGTGCGGTATTCAGCCTCTCTGGTGTCAAGTCTGACTTTGAAAAAAAAAAAAAAAATCCAAAATCAGACAGAGTGTTGAGACCAGAGAGGCTAAGACCGCATTGACTCAGTGCGGTATTCAGCCTCTCTGGTGTCAAGTCTGACTTTGAAAAAAAAAAAAAAAATCCAAAATCAGAGTGTTGACACCAGAGAGGCTAAGACCGCATTGACTCAGTGCGGTATTCAGCCTCTCTGGTGTCACGTCTGACTTTGAAAAAAAAAAAAAAAATCCAAAATCAGACAGAGTGTTGACACCAGAGAGGCTAAGACCGCATTGACTCAGTGCGGTATTCAGCCTCTCTGGTGTCAAGTCTGACTTAAAAAAAAAAAAAAAAATCCAAAATCAGACAGAGTGTTGAGACCAGAGAGGCTAAGACCGCATTGACTCAGTGCGGTATTCAGCCTCTCTGGTGTCAAGTCTGACTTTGAAAAAAAAAAAAAAAATCCAAAATCAGACAGAGTGTTGAGACCAGAGAGGCTAAGACCGCATTGACTCAGTGCGGTATTCAGCCTCTCTGGTGTCAAGTCTGACTTTGAAAAAAAAAAAAAAAATCCAAAATCAGACAGAGTGTTGACACCAGAGAGGCTAAGACCGCATTGACTCAGTGCGGTATTCAGCCTCTCTGGTGTCAAGTCTGACTTTGAAAAAAAAAAAAAAAATCCAAAATCAGACAGAGTGTTGAGACCAGAGAGGCTAAGACCGCATTGACTCAGTGCGGTATTCAGCCTCTCTGGTGTCAAGTCTGACTTTGAAAAAAAAAAAAAAAATCCAAAATCAGACAGAGTGTTGAGACCAGAGAGGCTAAGACCGCATTGACTCAGTGCGGTATTCAGCCTCTCTGGTGTCAAGTCTGACTTTGAAAAAAAAAAAAAAAATCAAAAATCAGACAGAGTGTTGAGACCAGAGAGGCTAAGACCGCATTGACTCAGTGCGGTATTCAGCCTCTCTGGTGTCAAGTCTGACTTTGAAAAAAAAAAAAAAAATCCAAAATCAGACAGAGTGTTGACACCAGAGAGGCTAAGACCGCATTGACTCAGTGCGGTATTCAGCCTCTCTGGTGTCAAGTCTGACTTTGAAAAAAAAAAAAAAAATCCAAAATCAGACAGAGTGTTGAGACCAGAGAGGCTAAGACCGCATTGACTCAGTGCGGTATTCAGCCTCTCTGGTGTCAAGTCTGACTTTGAAAAAAAAAAAAAAAATCCAAAATCAGACAGAGTGTTGAGACCAGAGAGGCTAAGACCGCATTGACTCTGTGCGGTATTCAGCCTCTCTGGTGTCAAGTCTGACTTTGGAAAAAAAAAAAATCCAAAATCAGACAGAGTGTTGACACCAGAGAGGCTAAGACTGCATTGACTCAGTGCGGTATTCAGCCTCTCTGGTTTCAAGTCTGATTTTGGAAAAAAAAAAAAAAAAAATCCAAAATCAGACAGAGTGTTGACACCAGAGAGGCTAAGACCGCATTGACTCAGTGCGGTATTCAGCTTCTCTGGTGTCAAGTCTGATTTTGGAAAAAAAAAAAAAACAACCAAAATCAGACAGAGTGTTGAGACCAGAGAGGCTAAGACCGCATTGACTCAGTGCGGTATTCAGCCTCTCTGGTGTCAAGTCTGACTTTGAAAAAAAAAAAAAAAAATCCAAAATCAGACAGAGTGTTGAGACCAGAGAGGCTAAGACCGCATTGACTCAGTGCGGTATTCAGCCTCTCTGGTGTCAAGTCTGACTTTGGAAAAAAAAAAAAATCCAAAATCAGACAGAGTGTTGAGACCAGAGAGGCTAAGACCGCATTGACTCAGTGCGGTATTCAGCCTCTCTGGTGTCAAGTCTGACTTTGAAAAAAAAAAAAAAAATCCAAAATCAGACAGAGTGTTGAGACCAGAGAGGCTAAGACCGCATTGACTCAGTGCGGTATTCAGCCTCTCTGGTGTCAAGTCTGACTTTGAAAAAAAAAAAAAAAATCCAAAATCAGACAGAGTGTTGACACCAGAGAGGCTAAGACCGCATTGACTCAGTGCGGTATTCAGCCTCTCTGGTGTCAAGTCTGAATTTGAAAAAAAGAAAAAAAAAAATCCAAAATCAGACAGAGTGTTGAGACCAGAGAGGCTAAGACCGCATTGACTCAGTGCGGTATTCAGCCTCTCTGGTGTCAAGTCTGACTTTGAAAAAAAAAAAAAAAATCCAAAATCAGACAGAGTGTTGACACCAGAGAGGCTAAGACCGCATTGACTCAGTGCGGTATTCAGCCTCTCTGGTGTCAAGTCTGACTTTGAAAAAAAAAAAAAAAATCCAAAATCAGACAGAGTGTTGAGACCAGAGAGGCTAAGACCGCATTGACTCAGTGCGGTATTCAGCCTCTCTGGTGTCAAGTCTGACTTTGAAAAAAAAAAAAAAAATCCAAAATCAGAGTGTTGACACCAGAGAGGCTAAGACCGCATTGACTCAGTGCGGTATTCAGCCTCTCTGGTGTCAAGTCTGACTTTGAAAAAAAAAAAAAAATCCAAAATCAGACAGAGTGTTGACACCAGAGAGGCTAAGACCGCATTGACTCAGTGCGGTATTCAGCCTCTCTGGTGTCAAGTCTGACTTTGAAAAAAAAAAAAAAAAATCCAAAATCAGACAGAGTGTTGAGACCAGAGAGGCTAAGACCGCATTGACTCAGTGCGGTATTCAGCCTCTCTGGTGTCAAGTCTGACTTTGAAAAAAAAAAAAAAAATCCAAAATCAGACAGAGTGTTGAGACCAGAGAGGCTAAGACCGCATTGACTCAGTGCGGTATTCAGCCTCTCTGGTGTCAAGTCTGACTTTGAAAAAAAAAAAAAAAATCCAAAATCAGACAGAGTGTTGAGACCAGAGAGGCTAAGACCGCATTGACTCAGTGCGGTATTCAGCCTCTCTGGTGTCAAGTCTGACTTTGAAAAAAAAAAAAAAAATCCAAAATCAGACAGAGTGTTGAGACCAGAGAGGCTAAGACCGCATTGACTCAGTGCGGTATTCAGCCTCTCTGGTGTCAAGTCTGACTTTGAAAAAAAAAAAAAAAATCCAAAATCAGACAGAGTGTTGAGACCAGAGAGGCTAAGACCGCATTGACTCAGTGCGGTATTCAGCCTCTCTGGTGTCAAGTCTGACTTTGAAAAAAAAAAAAAAAATCCAAAATCAGACAGAGTGTTGAGACCAGAGAGGCTAAGACCGCATTGACTCAGTGCGGTATTCAGCCTCTCTGGTGTCAAGTCTGACTTTGAAAAAAAAAAAAAAAATCCAAAATCAGACAGAGTGTTGAGACCAGAGAGGCTAAGACCGCATTGACTCAGTGCGGTATTCAGCCTCTCTGGTGTCAAGTCTGACTTTGAAAAAAAAAAAAAAAATCCAAAATCAGACAGAGTGTTGACACCAGAGAGGCTAAGACCGCATTGACTCAGTGCGGTATTCAGCCTCTCTGGTGTCAAGTCTGACTTAAAAAAAAAAAAAAAAATCCAAAATCAGACAGAGTGTTGAGACCAGAGAGGCTAAGACCGCATTGACTCAGTGCGGTATTCAGCCTCTCTGGTGTCAAGTCTGACTTAAAAAAAAAAAAAAAAATCCAAAATCAGACAGAGTGTTGAGACCAGAGAGGCTAAGACCGCATTGACTCAGTGCGGTATTCAGCCTCTCTGGTGTCAAGTCTGACTTTGAAAAAAAAAAAAAAAATCCAAAATCAGACAGAGTGTTGACACCAGAGAGGCTAAGACCGCAT
>NW_028150419.1:0-18378 GCF_964638095.1 Poromitra crassiceps | reverse complement strand
GTGGTTTGATAAGTGAGCAGCCTCTGTGGAGGGATTTACACTAGTTACTGTGGTTTGATAAGTGAGCAGCCTCTGTGGAGGGATTTACACTAGTTACTGTAGTTTGATAAGTGAGCAGCCTCTGTGGAGGCATTTACACTAGTTACTGTAGTTTGATAAGTGAGCAGCCTCTGTGGAGGGATTTACACTAGTTACTGTAGTTTGATAAGTGAGCAGCCTCTGTGGAGGGATTTACACTAGTTACTGTAGTTTGATAAGTGAGCAGCCTCTGTGGAGGGATTTACACTAGTTACTGTGGTTTGATAAGTGAGCAGCCTCTGTGGAGGGATTTACACTAGTTACTGTGGTTTGATAAGTGAGCAGCCTCTGTGGAGAGATTTACACTAGTTACTGTGGTTTGATAAGTGAGCAGCCTCTGTGGAGGGATTTACACTAGTTACTGTGGTTTGATAAGTGAGCAGCCTCTGTGGAGGGATTTACACTAGTTACTGTGGTTTGATAAGTGAGCAGCCTCTGTGGAGGCATTTACACTAGTTACTGTAGTTTGATAAGTGAGCAGCCTCTGTGGAGGGATTTACACTAGTTACTGTAGTTTGATAAGTGAGCAGCCTCTGTGGAGAGACTTACACTAGTTACTGTAGTTTGATAAGTGAGCAGCCTCTGTGGAGGGATTTACACTAGTTACTGTGGTTTGATAAGTGAGCAGCCTCTGTGGAGAGATCTACACTAGTTACTGTGGTTTGATAAGTGAGCAGCCTCTGTGGAGGGATCTACACTAGTTACTGTGGTTTGATAAGTGAGCAGCCTCTGTGGAGGGATTTACACTAGTTACTGTGGTTTGATAAGTGAGCAGCCTCTGTGGAGGGATTTACACTAGTTACTGTGGTTTGATAAGTGAGCAGCCTCTGTGGAGGGATTTACACTAGTTACTGTGGTTTGATAAGTGAGCAGCCTCTGTGGAGGGATTTACACTAGTTACTGTGGTTTGATAAGTGAGCAGCCTCTGTGGAGGGATTTACACTAGTTACTGTGGTTTGATAAGTGAGCAGCCTCTGTGGAGGGATTTACACTAGTTACTGTGGTTTGATAAGTGAGCAGCCTCTGTGGAGGGATCTACACTAGTTACTGTGGTTTGATAAGTGAGCAGCCTCTGTGGAGGGATTTACACTAGTTACTGTGGTTTGATAAGTGAGCAGCCTCTGTGGAGGGATTTACACTAGTTACTGTAGTTTGATAAGTGAGCAGCCTCTGTGGAGAGATTTACACTAGTTACTGTAGTTTGATAAGTGAGCAGCCTCTGTGGAGGGATTTACACTAGTTACTGTGGTTTGATAAGTGAGCAGCCTCTGTGGAGAGATTTACACTAGTTACTGTGGTTTGATAAGTGAGCAGCCTCTGTGGAGGGATTTACACTAGTTACTGTGGTTTGATAAGTGAGCAGCCTCTGTGGAGGGATCTACACTAGTTACTGTGGTTTGATAAGTGAGCAGCCTCTGTGGAGGGATTTACACTAGTTACTGTGGTTTGATAAGTGAGCAGCCTCTGTGGAGGGATCTACACTAGTTACTGTAGTTTGATAAGTGAGCAGCCTCTGTGGAGGCATTTACACTAGTTACTGTGGTTTGATAAGTGAGCAGCCTCTGTGGAGGCATTTACACTAGTTACTGTGGTTTGATAAGTGAGCAGCCTCTGTGGAGAGATTTACACTAGTTACTGTGGTTTGATAAGTGAGCAGCCTCTGTGGAGGGATTTACACTAGTTACTGTGGTTTGATAAGTGAGCAGCCTATGTGGAGGGATTTACACTAGTTACTGTAGTTTGATAAGTGAGCAGCCTCTGTGGAGGCATTTACACTAGTTACTGTGGTTTGATAAGTGAGCAGCCTCTGTGGAGAGACTTACACTAGTTACTGTAGTTTGATAAGTGAGCAGCCTCTGTGGAGGGATTTACACTAGTTACTGTGGTTTGATAAGTGAGCAGCCTCTGTGGAGGCATTTACACTAGTTACTGTAGTTTGATAAGTGAGCAGCCTCTGTGGAGAGATTTACACTAGTTACTGTAGTTTGATAAGTGAGCAGCCTCTGTGGAGGGATTTACACTAGTTACTGTGGTTTGATAAGTGAGCAGCCTCTGTGGAGGGATTTACACTAGTTACTGTGGTTTGATAAGTGAGCAGCCTCTGTGGAGGCATTTACACTAGTTACTGTAGTTTGATAAGTGAGCAGCCTCTGTGGAGGGATTTACACTAGTTACTGTGGTTTGATAAGTGAGCAGCCTCTGTGGAGGGATTTACACTAGTTACTGTAGTTTGATAAGTGAGCAGCCTCTGTGGAGGCATTTACACTAGTTACTGTAGTTTGATAAGTGAGCAGCCTCTGTGGAGGGATTTACACTAGTTACTGTAGTTTGATAAGTGAGCAGCCTCTGTGGAGGGATTTACACTAGTTACTGTAGTTTGATAAGTGAGCAGCCTCTGTGGAGGGATTTACACTAGTTACTGTGGTTTGATAAGTGAGCAGCCTCTGTGGAGGGATTTACACTAGTTACTGTGGTTTGATAAGTGAGCAGCCTCTGTGGAGAGATTTACACTAGTTACTGTGGTTTGATAAGTGAGCAGCCTCTGTGGAGGGATTTACACTAGTTACTGTGGTTTGATAAGTGAGCAGCCTCTGTGGAGGGATTTACACTAGTTACTGTGGTTTGATAAGTGAGCAGCCTCTGTGGAGGCATTTACACTAGTTACTGTAGTTTGATAAGTGAGCAGCCTCTGTGGAGGGATTTACACTAGTTACTGTAGTTTGATAAGTGAGCAGCCTCTGTGGAGAGACTTACACTAGTTACTGTAGTTTGATAAGTGAGCAGCCTCTGTGGAGGGATCTACACTAGTTACTGTAGTTTGATAAGTGAGCAGCCTCTGTGGAGGGATCTACACTAGTTACTGTAGTTTGATAAGTGGGCTGTTGTGTGTATGACGGCAATGACACACATCACTTGGCAGGGGTCTATGGAAGGCTGCATAATTCCCCACAGGTATAGGGGCTGTGCGATATGAACCAAAAATCATATCTCTGTATTTTTAGGCTGAATGGCGATACACAATATAGTAAAATAGTTCAGTTGTAACTTGGTGCTTTCATAAAATAGTTACACAATGAGATTGTTGATAAATAATCATCAGTAATGTGGATATAATGACTAAGTGGGTAAAGAGGCAAATAATAGAACAGCCTGGGTAGAACAGTCTGGTAAGTTCAGAAAATGACATCACTTTACTGTAATGCAGTCTGACTAAATCTCTAGTCTATAAAGGCTTCTGTTCTGGGTTTTTGAGGTTTTTTGGGCCCGCAAAAAAGAATCAATTAGTAAGAAAAGGAAAGAAAAGAAAGAAAAACTAAATGACAAGACACGCAGCCACCCGCCTCCCTCCCGCTCACCTGCGCGGTGTGGCGTCATCATGCGGCGGGATGATGGTCACGCGCACCGTCACCGAGGTCCTCAGCAGGTCGATCATCTGCTCATGGGTCAGTGTCGCTACGGCAACCTTGCAGATCTCCACCAATCGGCTGCCCTGCCGCAGCCCCGCCTGCCACGCGTAGCCGTACGGCTCCACCTAGTGGCATGAGCGTTTCATTGTATTACAGATGCTTTGCCATAGCTGCTCATAGCTGCTACAACTTATGGGCCAACTAAAAACCCTAGCGGTGAGGTGATGCTAAACCACAAACGAAGTCAGTGCCTGTCCCTAGGGAAGAACCTTGACCAACCCCTGGAGATATTCTTGCCCCTTGTACAATTCACTGGTTAGGGTATCGTTAGGTAGCCACCCTCGTCACGCAGCGCTGGGGAGTTGCTATTGTCCAGCGCTAGCTAAACCGCCCAGACTGTCCAGAGGACGGCTGGTAGGTAGATAGGTTTTAAGTTTTATTAGGTACAGCATTGCAGCAGCTATTCTTCCTGGGGTCCACTTGCCCTAGATGTTATTAAGATGGAGTATTAACCCTAACATACATGTATTTGACAGGACTATTAACCCTAACATACATATTTGACAGGAGTATTAACCTTAGCATACATATTTGACAGGAGTATTAACCCTAGCATGTCTTTGACAGGAGGATTAACCCTAAACATACATGTCTTTGATGGTGGGAGGAAACCCACACGAACACAGGGAGAACATGCAAACTCCACACAGAAAGGACGTGGGATGGACCGGGGTTCGAACCCACGAACTTCTTCTCAGCGTACCGTGATAAAGGTGCTTCGCCTTTATCGGGAAGTTGGTTGCATAATGCTAACATCCACTCTTACAGGCCCTGCTACTAAAGTGCCCGGTTAACCGGCTGAGTGGGTGTTTGAGCTCTAGACAATGGACATAATAACAAACCACTAGCAGGGACAGCGTGACACCTTTTGGCAGAAACAATCTTGTGGGGGAATTGGAATTGGGAAGGTAGAAATTGGAGAACAGTAGACTGACGCTAATGCAGCACATTCCATCAGACCATACTGATTAGTATATTTACAAAAACTAAACATACACAAGTTGCTTTAAGATCAAATAAAACAACAACAATCCATGCAGCCAGTCAGTCACCTCAGCCACGATGCCCTCATAGTTGACGTGGAAGCCCAGCTGACCCAGGCCGTTACGACGAAGCGTCAGTTCCGATGTCTCACAACCCTTGGTCAAGAACTGCAGGTGGGGGGGGGGGGGGGGGGGGGGAGAGAGAGGGTAGACGAAAAGGTGGAAGGGGAGACGAGAAAAGGAGCAAACAAGAATGAAGAGATTGGGGGAAAGAATGTAGGAGGGGGGAAATGGAAGGAGCGAGAGGTAGAGAGAAAAACAAATGTGAACTCATACAATCATATTTATCTTCCACAAATGTAATGGCTTATATTTTTCCACGTGTAATGTTGTTTATCTCACTGTACTGGTATTCTGGTATTGTGCTCTACTGGTATGTGTAATGTTGTTTATCTCACTGTACTGGCTGACTACATAATGACATACAGTACTGCTACACTTTTCATACAAATATGACCCTAACAGTTTTCAGTGCTATTTTGCGGAGACAATCAGGTACCAAGTGAAACTTTAAACTGCAAGATTGTGTGTGTGTTTGTGCGCGCGCGTACGTACTGAATGTCTTGGGTGTATGCCGTTTACTTTCTAAAGGGATAGGAAAATCAGTTCTCTTCATCTGTTCAGCTACTGTAAAGTGATCCCTGAGAGCTTTACAACTATAAATAAAGACAAATTAGGGCTTCACCATAAGTGTTATACCCCCTCACTAAGGGCAAACACACACACAGACACACACACAGACACACACACACACACACACACAGACACACACACACACACACAGACACACACACACACACACACACACACACACACACACACACACACACACACACACACACACAGGCTGCCACTTTAGCAAAGCCTCTATAGAAGCCTAACTCCACAGGGAACATGAATAAAGCATGCTGCAGATTCTTGTGTTGCAGGAAGGAACGCTCTGATGCTTTGCTGTGTGTACATGGGAGAGGGAGAGAGTGTAAAAAAGAAACTAGACAGAGGGAGAGAAAGAGAGATTTCCCTCTCTCTCTCTCTCTCTCTCTCTGGCACTGAGGTCGTCCAAACGATTGAAGATTAAGGCCAGATGCATAAAATGCAACATGAGAGTACTGTTCCCCGAGCTCTCCAAATAACTCTGGTGTGTGTGTGTGTGTGTGTATGTATTTGTATGCATGTGCAAATCAAAGAGGATGGTGGATTTAACCACGGTTTTCAAGCCAGGTTACATGCATACAGGATAAAAGAATTGCGCGCGCACACACACACACACACACACACACACACACACACACACACACACACACACACACACACAATTTGAACGTGGGAAGAGTCTGGGGAAATGGATGTATTCAAAAGCATCAATGATTACATAAGAAAATAGCTTATTTTTTTCTAACCAGTTACCATGGAAACAACTAAGGAAGAGCTAGCGCCACTTCAGTGTGTGTGTGTGTGTGTGTGTGTGTGTGTGTGTGTGCACGCCCGTATGTGTGCAATTAGGAGTCTGTTGTCCATCCGTTTCTTCTCCATGAGCTCAGACCGGTAATGAGACGGCAGCTTTGGCACATAGACACACCAATAGCATCACCCTAGCAGACTGACAGCAGACAGCACCCAGTGGGAGAGGCTGTGAAGGGTCAGACAGCACCCAGTGGGAGAGGCTGTGAGTGGGTCAGACAGCACCCAGTGGGAGAGGCTGTGAAGGGTCAGACAGCACCCAGTGGGAGAGGCTGTGAAGGGTCAGACAGCACCCAGTGGGAGAGGCTGTGAGAGGGTCTATTGACCTCTCTATTGTGGCTGTGTATGTTTCTATGCTGAGGTACTTTGACAACTACTTAGTTAATTACATAACTCTTTTCCTGACATTATCTAACGTCATTTCCGAGACAACGCGTCCCCGCCAATCACTGTCATGTGGCAGATGGTGCTGTTACTCACAGCACTTCCCGGGTTACAAAGAAGCAACGGTGATGGTCCACCAAAACCAGGAAGCAAAGGAAAAGCAACAATCTCCCATCAGCAAAGCTCCAGGCTTACTGCAGCTTTAACCCAGCCGCCGCGCTGATAACACGGACTCCATGCAAAGCTGAAGATTCTTTTTCACCAGGCGCTGGCGAACATAGCCAAGTCACTTCTCCTCTCTGGCAGTTTAGTAATCCAGGTCGTGAGTTTGTAAATTTGAGTAGATGAGCTCCGTCTCCAGACATTGAGAACCAATCACGCGCCTGGCAAGACAAGTACATGACCCCCCCTCCCCCTCTCCTGAGAGCGGGGTGAATCTGCCTCATGCACCGGTGTTATAGTGAAAGCTGTGACCATGGACATGTTTGGCCGGAAAGGGAAACCAAATCATATGGGCTGCATAGTTGAGTGTAACACCGGTCAGTATCCGCCCTCAGAGACATTTGATTTGGTTCAGGACCCATGTACTGTACCTGACGATCATTTACAAAAATATATTTTTGATAACTAAAGAATGGATGAAGCTATGAAAGTAGAGGCTCTCTTCTTTCTTTTGTGATATTCAGTTTTTACATATTTATAGAACAAAACATTCTGTGGGTTTTGAAAGATTAGTGAAAATGATCAAAGACGCTGGCAGTGGCTGGCAACTCTTTTTTTACGCTGGCGGGGAAACAGTTAAAGTCAGATTATTATTGCCTGGGTCCAGACCTTTGACCCCGCCCACTCCCCAGAGTTGACTTCTGGTCTGGCATCATGACATGCAATAGCGATTTCTCCTGTTGAAAAAGTTTTCTGTCCAATGAGCGCCGAGGGGGACTAACGATTAGCCAATCAACACCAACAAATAACACCACAGGGGGACTAACACCGTCAGCTGCTGTCAAGTGCACTGGACCAAGGAGGAGTAAGAACAAGAATGGCGACCGCTAGAGACAAGATAGACGCTGCTATTGAAGACATTTATTCAAAAGGGATTTTTTTTTTTTTTTTGCGTTCTCTCCACTGGATTAGATTTAGGCGTATAGCTTGTTGGTCTCTAGAAAAAAATAAAAATTCCCCTCGGGGATTTCCCCCACGGAAATCAGTTGGAGTAAGACTGGAGTTGAGAAGTCAGGCTTATATCAGGCTAAGATGATTAAGGAGTCCGTTTTATTTTGATTGCAGTGACTGGTCATAAAATCATGCTTGTTGTTGATATTGACAAACTACAGTATGTCACTCCCATAAGCCCTTTTCACAGCAACTGTTTTGAGGTTGCAAAGCAGGAAGTAAAGCAGGTGTAGCCAATGACATGAGGGCCCTGGCACTGGAACACCGAAATTGAATAGAACTGCTTCCTGCTTTACCACCTCAAAACAGTTGCTGTGAAAAGGGTCTATTGATTAGGGAAGGATCCCAATTGACATTTCAAATTCATATGAAAATCATTGTGTATCAATCTTTACACTGAAAATTATAATCTGGAAGATTTCCATTGTGTCGTCTTTGGCAACATCTTTGGTGGTAATTGCAGGTGAGATTCAAACTGTTGCATCATCTGTGTCACCATAGACACCCAGTTAATAAATGCTGCAATACTGAAAATGCAAAGGCTTCCATCAATGGGCCAATCACCATTGTGTTAACTCAGTATGTGATATATAGTGACTTATACCATGGTCTGAGTGAATACTCGATTCTGATTGGCTGCAAGGTGTCCATTAAAAAGTGATATTGTACAGTGATAATGGACACCTAGCTAAATGGTCTGTTCACCGTTCATATCAATGCGCCATAGTTTCATCAGTGTTATCAGGAGAGCAGTTTGAGCTCTATACCCCTGTTAAGGGTTAATATGACAATTTTGGATGTTGAGAAAAAAATTGACTCGGTCAAAGTAAGTATTTAAATCACCCCTGTGTGCTCAGTTTATCAAAAATAACTCTTATTTACTATTTTGATTTTCGTTTCGGAGATTTTTAACCTCGCGTCACCAGGCTCTTCTCGGCGACAAAGAGGATATTTCCCTCGCTCGTGCACGAGCCCGGCCTTTGACACAGAGAGAGAGAGAGAGAGAGAGAGAGAGAGAGAGAGAGAGAGAGAGAGAGAGAGAGAGAGAGAGAGAGAGAGAGAGAATTTTCGTTTCGGAGATTCCCTCTCCTGAGAGAAGCCGGCTCTGTTCTGGTCAGCTGACAGAAACCGGGCTCTCAGCTCTCAGCTGTCAACTGTCAAACCTCCTGTTTACAACTTGCAGCAACCAGCAGCCAGGCGCTCTGGGAGAGCGCGCGCTGCCTCTTATCACTGATACAAATCAAGGGGTCCACCCGCTATGCACAAATCAAGTCAAAGAGGAAAAAGACGAGATCAACAAAAAGAAAACAACGCAATGGGCAGTTAACAGCAACACACTGAGAGACGTCCTTGTACAAAACATACCTGGACTCCAACATACTGAAAGCAGATAGTTTTCACTCTACTCCTGCCTCGCGCCATTTACGTCTTATAAGACCCGCAGACGTTAAAGCTTCTGGCATACTCTTCGCGCCCAGCCAAGCGCATAGGGCGCACGGCGATTATGACGTCATCGCACGGGGCGTGTCGGGGGGTGAGGCCTGAGCGCAGCGCGGCGCGTCCATGGAGATTTTTCTATCAGCGCGTCGGGTTTTGCTGCCTGTGCCTGTGAGATCTCCGTGGTAGGCTATCAGCGGATATCTGCTGTGATTGAGTCCTCACCGTCGTAAAGTCACCTTTGAAGCATGATGTTCGATTATAGCGAACTAGTTGTGTGGCTTAGCCTTCCCAAATGTTGAGGGTCGTTTTTTAGAATTTAATACATAGAATTGGGAACGTTACATTCAATTTCATTCAGACTGCCTGGAGGAGCGAGCTGAGCACTGAGTATGTTCTGTTTTGGCCTGCGCAGAGTGCGTGCGCCCTCCTCGGAGCCCCGCCTCCAGCGCGTGCGCGAAGAGTATGCCAGAAGCTTCAAGCTTCTGGCATACTCTTCGCGCACGCGCTGGAGGCGGGGCTCAGAGGAGGGCGCGCGCACTCTGCGCGGGCCAAAACAGAACATACTCAGTGCGCAGCTCCAGGCTCCAGGCAGTCTGAATGAAATTGAATGTAACGTTCCCAATTCTATGTATTAAATTATAAAAAACGACCCCTCCACATTTGGGAAGGCTAAGCCACACAACTAGTTCGTTATAATCGAACAGCATGCTTTGAAGGCGACTTTACGACGGTGAGGACTCAATCACAGCAGATATCCGCTGATAGCCTACCACGGAGATCTCACAGGCACAGGCAGCAAAACCGACGCGCTGATAGAAACATCTCCATGGACGCGCCGCGCTGCGCTCAGGCCTCGCCCCCCGACACGCCCCGTGCGATGTCGTCATAATCGCCGTGCGCCCTATGCGCTTGGCTGGGCGCGAAGAGTATGCCAGAAGCTTAACGCAGAGAGTTCTCTCTGCATGTCACCACATACAGCCCCCGCTGCTCTGTGTTACTTCCTGAAACTCGATCGCTCTTAAATGTTAATATACTTGGCCAATACGTATCTATCATACAAAATAAAGCAAGCTGCCA
Organism: Poromitra crassiceps; assembly: GCF_964638095.1. Lineage (NCBI taxonomy): Eukaryota > Metazoa > Chordata > Actinopteri > Beryciformes > Melamphaidae > Poromitra > Poromitra crassiceps. The sequence goes on along the minus strand of NW_028150419.1, from coordinate 8,255 downwards.
AACGGTAATGTCTTCATTTAATGTAGAACGCAAAACATCGTTAAACCTGCATTCCTGTGATAAAGTTAACGTTTGAGTCGGCTTTAAAACGGAGGGTGGTGGAATAGTGGGAGGGACTATTTTATTTCGTGGAAGACTGATTTACAGTATGAATAACAGACATTTAGCCATTTAGATTGCTTTATTTATTACACATGGAAATATAAATGACTGGTCTTATTGTTTTGTTGGCAAGTGACCATGGTATAAGCGGGTTAATGCACTTCGAGGTGTACATTATCACTTTTTAAGGGACTTCGCGGAGGCAACCATCCTCGGCTTCGCCTCGGACGGTTCACGCCTCTCGCGTCGTCCCTTAAAAAGTGATAATGTACACCTCGTCGTACATTAACCCTTACTTAACATACATCTATTTACATGAAAATATTTAAGATGATCACTTAAGTAAGGTTTTGGTGTGTTTGTGCATGTGTGTGTGTATCCTCTAACCTCCAGTCGCCTGACAACCTCTTTGAAATCCTCGGTGTTGTTGCTGACGCTCCTCAGGGACACGCCTTCTCCCCGCTGGTAGAAGATCCTCATGGAGGCGGGGCTACTCAGCGTCCAGCCAATTACGTCCTTGGTGGCACAGTTGAACACCACGGCCTTGGCTTCCTGCTCCAACAGGATCAGGAAGTCGTTGGAGATGGCCAGCAGGGCCTCCAGCTCGCCTGCGGTTTGGGGTGGTACAATATAAGATTTTACTGTCTATCGCCATAATAAACACTCAAGATATTTGTAGCGTATAAACACTGAAGATAATTGTACCGCGGTGAATTTCCATCCCTCGTATAATCGTGAATATCATCACATGAGAATGAATGATTATCATCCCGAGTCATGAGTGACTTGAAAAAGCTGTCTAACTTAGCTCACTAACAAGTCACAGTCCTATTGGTTTCCCGTTTTATTTTGAATTGCCATTTGCCACAAGGGTGGAGCGCGCGTCTTTCCAGTCAATCGTTGTCAACATGGCTGAAGCGGCTCAGCATGCCCGCTGTATCCTCCAGCTAAAAAAGTGAAATCAGATGAGTTCAACAATAAGAAACGACAGAAAGACGAGGTTCCCACCTGCAGAAACTGTCGCAGGAAGGGGTCTGCCCTGGGGGCCAACACCTCCAATGTTCGTTTTTTAACGAAAGGTAAGGTAAAGTGATTCCACGATGTTTTAGTGCCATATTAAGAGTAAGCATATTTTGACGATTATCGCAATAATATTGTTAATCGTGATTATTTTGGACAGGATAATCGTGTCATGAAATTGTCATCTGTGATGTATGACCTCATTACTGACTGTAACATCGGGGATTTGTGACATCAGTTCTGTAACATCACTACAGTGAGGCCCCCTGGTGGTCCCCGAACTCCACGTTGAGTGTTCTTTTTTCTTTCCTCAAGTCTACTGTTATTGCTTTTTGAATGGGAATGCATGTTTCAGTATTACTTTAGTTTAGTGTGTCTCCCGGTTCACTGTTATTGTTGTTGTGGCGGCGTGTGTTTTCTGTTGTTGTTATGTCGTGTGTCCTTTAAAAAAAAAAAAAAAAAATTAAATATTCATATGGTCCCACCCCTACCAGCCGTGCCTTGATCCTCGGCATGGACGGGCCAGGCGACGGCACCTGGGCTGCGCAGCTCAGCGCCCGCGTAGGGCCGGCTCTTCTCTCTCCTCTTGTGGGCGAGCGAGATGAAGGGGAACTTGGCGGAGGGGTCGATGGGCGTGCTGGTGGTGTGGCGCTCGGCCAGGTCACGCAGGTACTCCTGCCGCGTGCGCGTGGCCATGGCACGGAACTTGTGCGACTTGTGTGCCGCATTCTCCGCGTTGACCACCTTGGCCAGCAGGAAGTCCCGGAACACAGAGGACTTGGGGAAGGTCACGCCCTCCGGGATGAGGGGGCCGAAGGAGGGCACGTCTTTGGAGCGAGTGACCGCCACGCTAGGAGAGGAGGAGAACAAGGGGTAAAGAAAAGAGGGAAAATGGAAGGAGAGAAAAGTAGTCAATAAATGCTAGTGTCGGATAACACAGGACAGCTGCTTTGTGCAGGCATGAGAAAAATTGTTCCGATTCAGGACCCTGGGGTCTAGATTCAGAGTTTTATTACAAGGTAAATCAAGTCATCATGTCAAGTCCAAAGCTTGTACTATTTGTATCATCACAACTGAAATAAAAAGTGAAAAAAGTGCTGCCAGATTCTGTGAGAGAGGAATGGTTTGAGATTTAAATTCATGCCGTTTTCTCATAGGAGCGCAGGGCAAAGACAAAACCTTGGCCTGGTGTATCATATGTCAGGACAGAGAAAAACATTTAGAGGGAAGAAACACTGAGAAAGTGGTGAGGGAGGTGGTGAGGGAGGACTTTAGCCCTGGTTTCTACCCCTCTCCTCTTACCACCACAACAGCTCTGGTTTCTGCATTCTTTGCCTAAATGAGTCTTCCATGTCCTTGTTGGGGTAACGTTACCATAACAAAGACATCTGTCAAAATGTTGGCTGATGATATTTGTTAGAGAAAGTAGTGCGGTGTGGAGGTGTGCCTCTCCCTTCTAACGTTAAGATGAGTTACACCTCTCTCTCTTCCCCTGCCTGTCCTCTCCCGTCTCCTCATCTCCTTTTTCCTTTCATTAGGCCCTGTCTGGTATGTCAGGAACTCAGCTGCACGGCCATGGTGAGGAGGAGAGGCTACTAGTCATGTCTGTCTGTCTGCCTGCCCAAAGTCTCAGGAAAGCAGTGGAGTGAGAGAAGAGGAAAATATGGCTGAAAAGAAGAGAGGAGTGGATGTGTGGGAGACTTTGAATGGAAAAACAGTGGTTGTGGGAGGTCAAATGAAAGAGAAGTGTGTATGTTTGCCTGCAGAGCTGCAACGCTCTAATCGCAAACTTTTTTTATTATAATCGATTAATCATTTAGACATTTTTTAAGAAAGAAAATCTCGTTCCAGCTTCTTAAATGTGATTATGTTCTAGTTTATTTAGTCTTCTATGACAGCAAACTGATTATCTTTGGGTTGTGGACTGTTGGTCAGGACAAAAGAAGACATTTGAGTGTGTCATCTTGGGCTTTGGGCAAAAAGTGATCAACATTTTTCACTCTTTTGTGACATTTTATAGACCAAACAAGTTAACTAATCGATTACCGTAGTTGATAAAATAATCAACAGATTAATCGATAATTAAAATAATCGTTAGTTGCAGCCCTAAAAGATGATGGAGATGTGCAAAAGAGAAAGACGGAAAGAAAAAACATTTCCTGTAACGAGGGACAATAGATGTACAGCCCGTTGCATCTTGGTTTCATGTTTATAGCATTGAGCTAACACAGAGCACCACTTTTGCTCCTCTGGCATTACATTTGAGCGAGCGGTGTGCCTGTCCTGCCCGGGGGAGCTGTGTGCCTGTGCACAGCCTGGCTGCCACGGGCGAGCTGTGTGCCCCGGGTGAGCTGTGTGCCTGTGCACAGCCTGGCTGCCCCGGGCGAGCTTTGTGCCCTGGGTGAGCTGTGTGCCTGTGCACAGCCTGGCTGCCCCGGGTGAGCTTTGTGCCCTGGGTGAGCTGTGTGCCTGTGCACAGGCCGACTGCCCCGGGCGAGCTGTGTGCCCCGGGCGAGCTTTGTGCCCCGGGTGAGCTGTGTGACCCGGGTGAGCTGTGTGCCTGTGCACAGCCTGGCTGCCCCGGGCGAGCTGTGTGCCCCGGGTGAGCTGTGTGACCCGGGTGAGCTTTGTGCCCCGGGTGAGCTGTGTGACCCGGGTGAGCTGTGTGCCTGTGCACAGGCTGGCTGCCCCGGGCGAGCTGTGTGCCCCCCGGGCGAGCTTTGTGCCCCGGGTGAGCTGTGTGCCTGTGCACAGGCTGGCTGCCCCGCTCTCAACCTCTCCCTGCTAATGACTAAATGAGCTCAATTCCAGACCTCTCTCAGGTAATAACTGCCAGCTGGCAGGTCAGAGCCCTGGCCCCACACACTACCCTGCTGACAGGCATGTGCTGATACTTACAGGGCTTAATGGCTTCGTCGAATAAGCAACTCAAGTCAATCTGTTGCCCACTCATTTCTAAACATATCTCTGAGACACCCTGTCATCACCAGAGACCTGTGTGCTGTTCAACTAACCGTCAAATTGTTGACACCTCATTTCCCACATTTCCCTGTTTGTGACAGACGGAGGTAAGAGAGGAGGAGATGCCCAGTGTTTCCCAAAGTGGGCCATGTCATGAACGTTCCTGATGTATTACAACAGTGAGACCGAGAAAGTGGAAGTAGCTGAATTCTCCAGCTGAAAGCAGGGGGAGTATGCAGGTATGTGGGTGGTGGGGCATCCAAACATGCTCAAATAAGTGTCCCTGTAGCTATTATGGTAGTGTAGAATAGAAATGAGTCAAGTGTCAAGTTTCATTTGAATGCTTATGGTCTCAACTCTCAAAGAAATATTCTGGTTATTTTCAACCTGAGAAAATAACGGAATTATCCTATTATTAACTAGCTTTTGGCATGCAGCCAATTTATACCTTGCTCCAACAAGGTGTTAATGGCATTCAATCTGACCAATCAATGAATGACCTCTGAAAAATCATATTTTTCAAACTGACGGTCAGAACGCTAGACACAAGGCAACAAATCACTATTCGCCTGCATTTGTATAGCTGATAAATAGACCAGTCATTATATGAAAAAAAGCACCTAACCCTGAACAAATTGATACTTTTCAATGGATTCTGGTACTATTGGACATGTTAAACATAATAAAAATCTAGGAAAATCTACTTCCTGGAAAGGGGTAATTTTCAAGATGGCAGCTGCCAGGAGCTTGAAATGGCTATAGCTCAATTACTAATCAACCATCCTGAGAAATGGCTATAGCTCAATTACTAATCAACCATCCTGAGAATGAGTCTTTTCTGGAAGTGAGATTTTCCTGGATTTTTAGTATGTTACTTATCATGCCCAATAGTACCAGAATCCATTGAAAACCCTTTTGTATCTATTATGTTCAGGGTTCAACCATAGAATGACTGGCCTCAAATGAATCATGCAGGATGAGGAGAGGAACAGTTCAAGTGGCTATGAGGAGGCGGAACGCGATGAATAATATAAAATGTGACATTTTATTTTTACTCTTTTCCGTCACTCGACACATCACTCAATACATTACATCGGCTCTCTAAAAGCACTTGCGCTGATCTCAACCAGCCATGAATCAGTCCACCAAAGACCTGTGAATCAGAGCACAGGGAACAGAGAGGTAGAGGTCCACCAAAGACATGTGAATCAGAGCACAGGGAACAGAGAGGTAGAGGTCCACCAAAGACCTGTGACTCAGAGCACAGGGAAGAGAGAGGGGCGGAGAAGTAGAGGTAGGGAAGGTCAGGGACAGAACAGAACAGATAGAGAAGGAGTGAGTGTGAACAGAGAGAGAGAAGAAGGCAGAGAGAGAGAGAGTGTAAGGCTGCTGTGTGACCTCGTGGCAGGAGGCATGGCAGTGGAAATCAAAGAAGGGATTCCTGTGGTTTGGCTGATTTGTGGTCATGTGTGGGCAGCTCTGCTCTCCCAGCATGCACTGAGCCAGGGCACCAAAAACATGTATACCTATGGAGTAGGCAGCTCAGCGGGGCAGGGGGTCCCACTTGCGACAACCAGCAGTCCTAGAAATTACAGTACGAATAACAGTAAACGTCTTGTAAATACAACTCTGCCGGTCCTCACAGCAGGGAAAGGTTTATAATATGCTTAGGGTTCGACTTTAATTGGGGTTGGGTAGGACTCCATTGGCCAAGGCACGTCCCATGTGACCAAAACATCCTGGGTTCTAATCCAGCCCTTCTCTCTCTCCCAGTCTTTCCGGTCTCTCTCTTCACTGTGGACTATCAAATGTCCCAAACATAATCTTAAACAAAGATTGAGGGCTGAGGTAAGATTATAGTTGGGATTAAAATTTCTGTGATTAAGACAATGTATTAGAGAATGACTATAACAGACATACTACTATGAAAAGACATTTACTTAAGTAGAAGTATAGTTACTTGTGTAAAGATAAGTACTGATTCAACTTGTTTATTCAAGTAAAAGTTAAAAAAACACAGGCTCTGAAATGTAATCAAGTATAAAAGTAAAAAGTATGTCTACCGACTGTTTCTGTCCAAAGCTAACTGAACCGATTAACCGAGCACACACGGACGCAGAGCTCTCCAATTACTGTATAGAGTAGAGTAGAGTTGGCTACAGGTGGTGTATGCTGATGGTATTTAATCTCTGGTCCTGGATTTGTTTGACAGTCACTGAAGAATGAAATCTAGGAAATGAAAATAAATAAATAAACAGTCCTTCAAGTCATTTTTGGTGGAGCACAAAGTCCTTCATCACTTGTGTTAGTGGTAGGGAGTGGACTTGGTGCCCAGCGCTTGGCGGATCCAGATCCGACACACGTGGGGTCAGACTGCGAGGACATCTCTTGGCCTCCAGAAATACCCTGAGAGCCTCTGCCCTCTCCTCCAGCTGTGGCTGCTCCAAGGTGACCAGGGCCGTGTTGGCACCACGGTCCAGGAGGAGCTGGACCAAGGCTGTATCGCACCTGTGCCACAGCACCTCACGCAGCAGACGAGAAGCCATGTCACGGGTCAGAACACCAGCGGCCTGGAGCAGCAGGCGGAAGCAGTCCAGGTGGTTGCAGGCAGCGCTGACGTAGAGGAGACCTCCGGAGAGTGTAATCGCTGTCCATGTCAACAGGAACAGCATCACAGAACCTGATGAGTTCCTGCAGTATGTCCAGCCTTCCCCACTTGGGCAGCACAGTAGACCGGGGTGTTTGGCCAGTTTATGCTTCTGTTGGGGTCAGCCCCGGGTTTCAGGAGGATCCGGATGCAGTCCAGATGACCAGTGAGCACTACCCATTAGAGAGGCGTGCGGTCTATGTAATCAGTCTACCTGGGTTCCCTGGGTGATCAGATAGGCCAAACAGGCAGCAGGACCCTGATTGGCTGCACACCACAGAGGGGTGGACAGTCTGTTGTACCTCACAAACCTCCTCTCATTGATCCACCTTCCGAAGCGGTCTTCTTGCAGCAGGGTCCTCAGTTTGTCCAGGTCTCCTGTGTAGGCGGCATCGTGGAGCTGCATGTTGTCATGCCCTGCTCCAGCAGCCATTCCTCAAACAGGATGCTTTATGATGTGACAGATTGTTCGAGTGACATCACTGATAACATCACTCACTGATGACATCACAATTGGCTTGAGTGACATGATGTTTTGTGTATGTATGAGTGTGCATGTGCTGTAATGATCATCCACTTGGCAGGACCCTCTGTTTGTGTGTGTGTGTGTGTGTGTGTGTGTGTGTGTGTGTGTGTGTGTGCGTGCGTGCGTGTGTGTGTGTGTGTATGTGGTTGCTCAGTAACGAAGTAGCCCCATTAGGGACAATTAAGACCTCGCACACAATGCGCTCCGACAGCAATTAACACACCCATTAGAGAGAGAGTGCCACAAAAAGAGCGTAGATAACAGGACAGCGACAGGCATAAACAGCGAGTGAAAAGTCCTTCACGGCTAAACATGTTTTTGGAGGAAACTATAAAAGAAAAGCAGCATGCTCATTATACTCTGGGCTGAAACTATGGAAGAAAAGCAGCATGTTCATTATACTCTGGGCTGAAACTATGGAAGAAAAGCAGCATGTTCATTATATCTGGACTGAAACTATGGAAGAAAAGCAGCATGTTCATTACACTCAGTGGGCTGGTGAAAAGTCCTTCACAGCTAAACAGGTTTTTGGAGGAAACTATGGAAGAAAAGCAGCATGTTCATTATACTCTGGGCTGGCTCGTTGGATTTTATCTCACACATGTCTGACAATGTGGTAATAAATTGTGAGCAGTGCCTTGAGAGGACTCTGGACACCCACAGTCTCTAGTCTATGCTGAAAAGAGACGTGCACGCTGCTTAGAATGGTAAATGGACTGCATTTATATAGCGCTTTTATCCAAAGCGCTTTACAATGTGCCCTATATTCACCCATTCCCACACACATTCATACACTGAATGCAGCAAGCTGCCATGCAGGGTGCTGGCACAGCCATCAGGAGCTTCAGTGTCTTGCCCAAGGACACTTCGACATGTGGAGCGGAGGAGCCGGGGATCGAAACACCAACCTTCTGATTAGTGGACGGCCTGCTCTGCCTCCTGAGCCACAGTGGCCACCAGAATGAGGTCATTATAAAGGCAATTACAGATGAAGACATT
>NW_028150420.1:0-18408 GCF_964638095.1 Poromitra crassiceps | reverse complement strand
CACACAGCACTTCAATGCATTAAATTGCATGCTCTCTCTGTATACAGGGTTGGGAGGGTTACTTTAACAATGCAATCTGATACAATTACTAATTACCTGTTAAACATTGTAATCAGTAATGTAATCCAAGTATCACAATATAAAAGTAATGTAACTGATTACTTTCCGTTACTTTTGGATTACTTTTGAACATAATGTTCTGCATTTGACTACTGGAGTACGGCGGAATCCTCAGGAGGACATAAAAAACAAACAAACAACTCAGTAATCCTCATTTCAGACTTTGTGTTACAGGCTTTCAGACAATAGTGTCACCTGTTTCTCATGAATAAGAATACAATAACAATTATCATATTTCCATCTTTGTTTACAGTGCACTTATATTATCTGGTTTCTAGTCATTTATTTTCTGGGTTTTAAGAGCCAAATAGTAGGGTCATCTGTGGCACTTCCGTGACCGTGGAGAGCGAAGGTCCGTTTCTCAATGGATTTGTCATCTAGGAGGGTTAATAAACAAATTTAGCCGGGGTGTATTTTTAAAAAAGGCGGGGAAAATATTTGAGAGACCAAAATCCAAAATGTCTGCCGTGGAAATGAACTTTTTAATGGTTTGACCTACAATGATGCACAATACATGGTTTCAGAGCTTATTCTGGTCAAGGAATACATATTTGGTGTTTATATAATGATTTGGCTTATTTTTTTACCTTCAAATCCAAGATGGCTGCCAATTTTGAGCTCTAAAAGGCAGTTTTTTCAAAATCGTCATAGAGCCTTCATATTAGGCTTGAATGACAGGTCTTCTCATGATGAGTTGAATAATATACAGTATAAGTACACAGAAGTAATCTCTGAGGTCAATAAAGTCAATGTTTGTGTGTAAACAACAGTTGCTGATTTGCTGTTTCCCATTAAATAGGGTAGGCTACTGAGAATATGGTGTCCAGTTCATCCCATCACATTTTCATAATGAACCAAAAACAATTTTGCACTATAGCCTAACATAAAATAATATTCTGTATGCAAAGCTAGCAAGGTTAGTTGCTTGAGCTGAATTTAAAGGTCAACTCAAAACAAACAATGAAATTAACTTTGAAATTAAAACTGAATCCTAGGCTACTAACTTTCATCAGCACACAGTAAAGGAAACTTGTCTTTGAACTCAGCTGACTGTCTAGTCCTAATCCCTGTTGTGCAATGTCCCTTTTCAGTGAAGTTTTAGTTTTTGTTAAGAGTATGGACTTTTAATCTTGACCTTGTTGGTAGGCAACGGCCCTTTTTCAGTCAAGCATTTTCAGATTAGCTCAGTCAGTCTGTGAAGCAGTCAGTGTCAGCACTTGCGCGAGCTCGCTTTTTCTCTAAGTAACTAATGTTAACATTACACACTTTAAGACACTTTGTTTGAGGATATAAAAGGAGGTACGGTGGTGTAGTGGTAAGCACTATCGCCTCACAGCTCGAAGGTCGTCGGTTCGATTCCCACCTGGGACGATGTGAAAGCTGAAGGAATGCGTGCCCGTCCGCATGTCCTCGAGTGCCCACCGCCCGGGTGGGGTCGTCAAAAGGGCCTTTCTGTGTGGAGTTTGCATGTTCTCCCCGTGCCTCCCGGGGGTTTCCTTCATATAGGAACCCCCTTCACCAAAAACATGCAATATCCTGGTTGCTAATGTGGTTCCTCCTCTGGTCGTTAAGGGCGCCTGTTCAGAGGGAGGGGAACTGGTTGGAATAGCGTGAACCTCCCATGTGCTATGTCCTACCGGTGAAGCTTCCCCTGTCAGGTGAAAAGAAGCGGCTGGCTAACTGCCCATGTCTCGGAGGAAGCATGGAGCCAGTTTCGGCTCTCCCCAGATCGGCAGAGGGTGGAGTAGCAACCAGGATAAAGAAATTACGTTAGCACTAATGGGGGATAAAAATGGGATAAAAAAATTGGGGGGGGGGAATATATAATAAAATAAAAACTTTGTTTGAGGATATCAACGTTATTCACTAGTCTAAAGATAGTTCTACCATCAAGAACATATAAAACAAAAGCAAAAACAATTTTTATTTGCAGAAGTCATCATTGATATTTGGTGTTAGCTAACGTTAGGTAACGTTATTATTTTTAGCTAAAGTTAATGTTATCTGTCTCCACACTTCTGTCAACTGACATATATGCATTTGCTTTTGAAAATAAACAGCGTATAACAGCAATATAATATAACAGTAATATAATAGCGAGTTGCTTTCCCTCCCAATGAAAGACAAAGCACACAATGTCCTATGCATGTGTCCTAAAATGTGACAAGCCTTGCAAGCCCACCGATACAATAAATCAAGGCAAATGGGACAGCTTACAATTAAAAGCCCAAGACTGGTCAGGACTTGATAAATTTGATGATGTTTACACCACCACCTCCTGGGAAGATGGGCCAACCAATCGGTACATGCATTCGTCATGTTATATTTCTATTTAATCTTCAGTTATGCTTAAGCAAGCCAGGCTGTTTATTTTCAAAAGCAAATGCATATGTCAGTTGACAGAAGTGTGGAGACAGATAACATTAACTTTAGCTAAAAATAATAACGTTACCTAACGTTAGCTAACACCAAATATCAATGATGACTTCTGCAAATAAAAATTGTTTTTGCTTTTGTTTTATATGTTCTTGATGGTAGAACTATCTTTAGACTAGTGAATAACGTTGATATCCTCAAACAAAGTGTCTTAAAGTGTGTAATGTTAACATTAGTTAGAGAAAAAGCGAGCTCGCGCAAGTGCTGACACTGACTGCTTCACAGACTGACTGAGCTAATCTGAAAATGCTTGACTGAAAAAGGGCCGTTGCCTACCAACAAGGTCACGATTAAAAGTCCATACTCTTAACAAAAACTAAAACTTCACTGAAAAGGGACATTGCACAACAGGGATTAGGACTAGACAGTCAGCTGAGTTTAAAGACAAGTTTCCTTTACTGTGTGCTGATGAAATTTAGTAGCCTAGGATTCAGTTTTAATTTCAAAGTTAATTTCATTGTTTGTTTTGAGTTGACCTTTAAATTCAGCTCAAGCAACTAACCTTGCTAGCTTTGCATACAGAATACTATTTTATGTTAGGCTATAGTGCAAAATTGTTTTTGGTTCATTATGAAAATGTGATGGGATGAACTGGACACCATATTCTCAGTGGCCTACCCTATTTAATGGGAAACCGCAAATCAGCAACTGTTGTTTACACACAAATATTGACTTTATTGACCTCAGAGATTACTTCTGTGTACTTATACTGTATATTATTCAACTCATCATGAGAAGACCTGTCATTCAAGCCTAATATGAAGGCTCTATGACGATTTTGAAAAAACTGCCTCAAAATTGGCAGCCATCTTGGATTTGAAGGTCAAAAATAGGTCAAATCATTATATAAACACCAAATATGTATTCCTTGACCAGAATAAGCTCTGAAACCATGTATTGTGCATCATTGTAGGTCAAAGCATTAAAAAGTTCATTTCCACAGCAGCCATTTTGGATTTTGGTCTCTCAAATATTTTCCCCGCCTTTTTAAAAAATACACCCCGGCTAAATTTGTTTATTAACCCTCCTAGATGACAAATCCATTGAGAAACGGACCTTCGCTCTCCGCGGTCACGGAAGTGCCCCAGATGACCCTACTAAAATGTGTTTTTTCAAGTGTTTTTGCACCATATGATATGAAACATAAAGAAGGCAATAAGAGTCAATATTTACAGTTCACAGCCACTTGGATAAATACATGTACACAATATACAATGAATATAATATACACTAAATGTATTTTATATTGGACTCCTGCTAGTAATCCCTGCTTTTTTTTAATGAAATCTAAGTAAGTAATAACAAAGACCCAGTACTGATTCCGCAAATAATACCAGGTGATGTACAGTACAGGAGGGAGGATTGTAATTGGAGCACTGAGGTGTCAGGTGTGACTGTGTGGCGATGGCAAATGGCCAGGTAGGAGGGCCCCTTAGCAGAATCTTGCTTAGGGCCCTAGGAGGTCTGAACCGGCACTGTACAGTATAGACACAAAACATTATGCTCATGCACGCACGCGCATGCACGCACACACACACACACACACACACACACACACACACACACACACACACACACACACAGGGGCGGACTGGGATCATAATTCAGGCCGGGCATTAGATACCAAGCAGGCCAGGCCGATACGGGCCGTCGTGCGTGCCGGCATCCGAAGGGCGGCGGCGGAAAATTTGGGCCGTTTGAAGCTCAATTTGGGCCGTTTGAAGCCCGATTTGGGCCGTTTGAAGCCCAATTTGGGTCGTTTAAAGCCAGATTTGGGCCGTTTGAAGCCCGATTTGGGCCGTTTGAAGCCCAATTTGGGCCAAGTCCAATTTTACAATGAGATGCACCCACTTTAACCCTGAATAAAGTAATAAAACCACTAGTAAACCAGTAGGCGGCGACTGGCCTGCTGTTCAGTGAGTGGCCTGGCCTGGCCTGCAATTTTTTTTTTTTTTTTTTTTTTTTTTGCAGGCCAGGCCACCGGGCATTTGCCCGACGTGCCCGATTATGCAGTCCGCCCCTGCACACACACACACACACACACACACACACACACACACACACAGTATACATTTATATATGTGCATGTGGCATCTATATACTTATACAAACAGACAGCCTATGCGTATGCACATATACACTACACCAGCGGTTCCCAACCTTTTCCGACTCAGGGCCCACTTGAAAATGTCCGTGGCTCACATCCGACTGTAAACAGTATGGAGGCCAAATAATGTGTTAATGATAAAAGGAGCTGTCCATCAGCATCACACAGAAATCAGAAACTAAAAGTGAGGGGCTGTCTGCAATAGGCTAGTTAACGAATACTTTTTTATTTTTTATTCAAATGATTTGGCGGCCCATTTGCATTACCTTTGCAGAATGGCTGTACTACACATACACACGTACGTAACACACACTATACATGCAAATTAGAGGTCTTCATGGATCCAAGTCCTGCCCGAACACAAAAATGCCCAGAAATGTAGCCAGAAACCAACCAGACCAATCTATTATTACTGTAGAAAGCTGAGGTCCGGACCCATACAGAACCGGACCCGCAGTCGCTTATTTTGAATGGACCCGGGTCGGTCCCTCGGGTATTCAGGGGTTCAAAATCATGACCCATCCCTACGATATATGAAAACACTTCTTAACGTAGGAACACACCCTTTTAGGGCCGTGTCGACTAGCCTTCGTGAGTGATAGCACATAGAGGTCATGTGGAGGCTGGGTTTACCCAGGCTACGTGTTGACAGGAAGTGTTTAATTGAGCTCCCAGGGCCTTTCTGCAATTAATTCTCGATGGTAAGGACACGCAAACGCTGCTCTTCCCAGCACCCCACCTGGCGTTTAAGCGCTCTCGACGGCTAGTGCTTTGGGGCGGAGCGTTCTGGGTGTCTCAAGCAGAGAAAAGTTCAACTTTTGGAGGTGTATTTTTCGACAGCAACAAATAAACGCTGTGTCTGTGTGCGTTGGAAGCGCTCTGGACATGCATTGTAAACATGCAAACGCACATTTATACATGGGTTGTATACATCCAACATATTTTTACATACATTTACACATAAACACACTGACATACACATCCAAGTACATCTGAATGCAGGAACACACATACACACACACACATACATTGACCTGTACTCACAAGACGTACACAAAAGCACACACACTCCTCCAGCTGTTGTCTAAATGTTGATTACAGAAGACACCGGGGGTAGCCTCGCCTCGCCTCCCTCCCTCCCCTCTCCTCGTCGATCCGGTAGCCGGGCGATCCCCAGGAGGAGGCAGAGCGGAACCGGCTGACCCGAGGTGCTCGGTGACCCGGGGTCCGGGTTCAGACAGGGTCCCCGGCCCCGGGCCCTCTTGGCTGGGCTCACCTCCCCCTTCCCTCAGCTCTCTCTCTCTCTCTCTCTCTGAGCAACACATCTCTGCATGGGAGACATGGGCAGAGACAGCACGGCCCTAGGACAACTGGCCAAGGAGCAAAGTAGCAAAGACACACAGAAAAATAAATCCACCGGCGAGATGTTCAGGCAACTTTGCGTCAAGTGAAATGGAGATGGGGGAAATTACCGTGAGATGATTTTTATCCGATGTGATTTTGTTCTGAGGAAATTTGTAGATTTTTAGGCATTTAGGCTTTCAGCCAGAGTGACTATCAATGAAGGGAAACAGTCTAGGATGAAAGCTGTGCCAGGCAAGATTCTAATGTGAGAATACACCTGTCCGCTTTAATTGGGACGCAGTAGATTCAAATTAAAGCAGCATTAACTCAATCCCCGCCAGAGTTTGAAAGGAAAAGTTGCCAGCCACCGCCCAGATTTCTGATCATTTTCACTTAAAACTTCCAAGACCCACAGAATATTTTCTTCTATGACTATGATAACAAAGCGAAAAATTAGCTGCTTCTATAACTATGTAAAGACTGAATATCCCAAAAGAGTTTTGTACCAGCGGAGGGAGGGAGAGATTCACGCCGCACTTACAGTAGATAGGGGAGGTACGGGTCATGCGCTCGTCTTGCCCGGGGGGCGGGGGCTTCTGGTGCTCGATTTCTGGAGGTCTGGGGTTCTCATCTGACGCCTGAAATTTACATGGTGAGAGGAGAAGTGACTTGTCTGCATTTACCAGCGTCTGGTGAAAAAAATCCTTCAGCTTTGAGAGAGACTGTCAGGAGTCTGTCAGCGCATCAAGCTCGGGTAGCTCAGTGCAGCACTTTGCGCACCAGGCTGGAGCTGTTTTATGGAGCTTTTTCTAAAGGGAGATTGTTGCTTTTCTCTGCTTGCTGACATGAGGGTGTATGAGGTACTTATTGACATGAGGGTGTATGAGGTACTTATTGACATGAGGGTGTATGAGGTACTTATTAACATGAGGGTGTATGAGGTACTTATTGACATGAGGGTGTATGAGGTACTTATTGACCTGAGGGTGTATGAGGTACTTATTGACATGAGGGTGTATGAGGTACTTATTGACATGATGGTGTATGAGGTACTTATTGACATGAGGGTGTATGAGGTACTTATTGACATGAGGGTGTATGAGGTACTTATTGACATGAGGGTGTATGAGGTACAGTCAGTGTATTACCTGCAGAGAGCAGCCGCAGCATGGAAGCAAAGCAATGCACTGGTGTGAGAGGGGCCAGCATTAACAAGTATTTTAGACATCTAAAATAAGGCCCACTTAAATAAGTTCAGTGGACGCTACAGTAGTATATTAATAACATTTTTAGTACTTTCCTTTATGGCACAACATATTCTCAACCGCAGAACGTCCATACACATTGAGGACACTGTATTACTCTGCAGATCACTGTTTGGTTCAAAGCACAACCACCAGCCACCATGACACCCTTACAGGCCACCGTTTGATTTATTTTTTCTTTTTCTCCCCCATTCCATTGAACTGAAAGCATTCTAAAACTTTCAATTCAATTCATTTATTAAAGAAATAGTTTTGCAGAGACAGGTCTGAAATGCACTCTTCTTAACTCATTCATGGCCAGTTTAGGACTGCCAATATTTAGCACAGGCCAAAGATTTTCATAATTGTTGGTCATCTTTCAAGACCCACAGTAAATTATCTATTAGCACCAAAGTGATTTGCAATACCTCAAAATGAAGATGTACGTCTCTGGGTTCACCAGGAAAAAAAAGTGAGCTTTTAGCATGTTCTGTACTCTACTTATAGCCATTTATATACACCCTGTTTTCACCCAAAAGGTCTCTCTGAGAAAAGAAATTGCAGAAAAGGCAATTTTTGTAAAAGGGCACAATCTCAGGCAGAACTCACTCTCAATTCTTTTATTTTGAACTGTATTGACATCAGACATGTAAATATTATTCGTTAGGACACAAATGACAAAAAAAAAATATATATATATATATATATACCGTACACATGAAGTGCTTTTTTTTACATTCAACAATACAGTTTACTCGGTGTGAGTGAGTGTGCAGACAGACACACAGACAGACAGACAGACAGACAGACACACCGACAGACAGACAGACAGACAGACAGACACACACACACACACACACACACACACACACACACGATCCCCCTTTTAGATTTCTAACCCCACATAGGATAAGCAATAACCACGCCCTGTGGCGCTGGGATTGGCCAGGAGCAACACTGGAGGGCACGCAGCCCAGCGATTTCATGAACCAACTGAATAGCTCTTGAGAACAGACAGCGGGCTGCTGTGACTGCCTTCTGCCCGCTGCTGCCTAGCTGTTCCTGTGTTTATTTTGATTTGTTCTGGTACACCCGTCCTCGTCCATGTCTCCCTGTCATATCCTCCCTGCTATTTGATCGTTCCCGTTTTCCCCTCGGCTATTCAACACGTCCTCACCGCCCTCGCAAACTGATCGATCATTTCCTCATTCCTCCGATGATCAAACACATCTCTTGATTACTTTCTCCCGTTTTCTCCCGGCTGGCACAGAGGAAGGCGACTCCAGCTCGTGCAGCGCGCCGAGCGTTTCAATGGCGTTTCTCCTATCTGCACAAGGAAGCGTTACCCGTTTTCTGCTTTTCCTCTTGCTCAATTTCAAAACAACAGCTGCGGTATGTGTTTGTTCACGTGTTGTCTTAGATGCTAGGGACCTGATACTATGTCAGAGGCTGGGGAAGTGTTTGAACTACGCCCTGCAGTAATAAAAACAAAAACACGTCAAACACGTCATTGGCCCTCTGGGCTATTCCTGATAACACGTCAAAGACGTCTTTGGCCCTGAATGAGTTAACAACAAAGATTAAAAATTGACAAAGTGTACTAAAAAACTAAGCAAGGATAAACCAATTTAACTAAGTAAGTGATTCACATTTCAAGCCTCAACATGGAGATGGTGACGGTCAGACAGTTTCAGTTCTTTATCATTATAGAGTCTGACTGCAGTGTGTAGGAAGGACTGCTGGAGGCGCTGTGTCCTGGCAGGCAGCATGGAGAGGGCAGTGCTGTTTCTCATTTTCCTACCAGTACATTGCAGTCTGGTTGGAGGGAGAAGATCATGTAGTGGATGGAATGGACTCATCTCTTTTAGTAAAGTGATTGCAGCTTCCTCCCTATGATTCTTTAGAGATGGGAGGTGGGGGATATTGGACTATCCTGCACATTGTGGAAGTTCTATAGGACTCCTATACAGCTCCCACAACATGCAGGGTGTATACTGCAGGAGTCTAGCCTGCACGTTGTGGGAGTTCTATAGAAGTCTATTGGACTAC
This sequence comes from Poromitra crassiceps, assembly GCF_964638095.1. Classification (NCBI taxonomy): domain Eukaryota; kingdom Metazoa; phylum Chordata; class Actinopteri; order Beryciformes; family Melamphaidae; genus Poromitra; species Poromitra crassiceps. The sequence continues at coordinate 9,108 of NW_028150420.1, read as the reverse complement.
CCTGCACTTTGTGGGAGTTCTATAGAAGTCTATTGGACTACCCTGCACGTTGTGGGAGTTCTATAGAAGTCTATTGGACTACCCTGCATGTTGTGGGAGTTCTATAGAAGTCTATTGGACTACCCTGCACGTTGTGGGAGTTCCATAGAAGTCTATTGGACTACCCTGCATGTTGTGGGAGTTCTATAGAAGTCTATTGGACTACCCTGCACTTTGTGGGAGTTCTATAGAAGTCTATTGGACTACCCTGCATGTTGTGGGAGTTCTATAGAAGTCTATTGGACTACCCTGCACGTTGTGGGAGTTCTATAGAAGTCTATTGGACTACCCTGCACGTTGTGGGAGTTCTATAGAAGTCTATTGGACTACCCAGCATGTTGTGGGAGTTCTATAGAAGTCTATTGGACTACCCAGCATGTTGTGGGAGTTATATAGAAGTCTATTGGACTACCCAGCATGTTGTGGGAGTTCTATAGAAGTCTATTGGACTACCCTGCATGTTGTGGGAGTTCTATAGAAGTCTATTGGACTACCCATGTTGAAAAAGGAGGAAAAAGGGGGTACCCAGTGCATTAAAAAGTGATGCCAAGTGGTCCTGACCAAACGTAATTATTTGACGACTTGGGGGTGAGAATGGGTTGAAACCTAAAACCCACTACCAGATTTCTTCACTTATCTTAATAAAATTACAATTTTAGGACCCGATAACGACTTATAAATGACTTGTTGAGATGGATTTTTTTTGCAGTGCATGTGAATCCGCCTCCTGATTTAATTAGTTGTGTATGTGTGTGTGTGTGTGTGTGTGTGTGTGTGTGTGTGTTTGCGCGCGCGTGCGTGTGTGTGTGTGTGTGTGTGTGTGTGTGTGTGTTTGCATGCGCGATCGGGGGATTTCATTCCGATTGATGTCGTAATTGATTCAGAAGGTTCTAAGGTTCCTGCATCGCCACCTGAGGAAAGATCAACACTTACAAGTGTTACTTTACCATTTTTTTTACAGAGAGAGGGAGAAAGAGGGAGAGATGGAGAAAGGGAGAGGGAGAGAGAGAGGCCTTTGTTGTTCCTCTTTCGCGAGTAAATTACACATTTAGGATTTATTAAGACAAGAAACAATTTTCAAATAGAGAGTTGGAAGCCTCCGTGGAGATGTGCTCATTATTCTCTAGCCTGGGGCCAAATTCACCGTCTCAAATGCATCCATCTTTTTTCCCTCCTTCTCTCTCTCTCTCTCTCTCTCTCTCTCTCTCTCTCTCTGTCTCTGTGTGTCTCTCTCACCCCAATGCCACCGTCGCGGTGGTTTTTGTTCAAAGCCTGAGCGGTGATTTGGCGTTCCTCTCAGCAGGTGCCGCCCCCCGATTGTCTGTTAAATTATTGAAGGTTGTGCTGCGCGGACGCATTACCTTTCTGACACCACACATATCTCCTCCATGCCTCTCAAAGCCCCTTGCTTGTTAGGGGCTGTCTTTTATTTGCCAATGTTGTTATTATGCCTTGCCAGGCATGAAAATAAACCAAACGTTGCACATAGGTCCAGTCAGGGCCGTAGCCAGGGTTCCGAAATAGGGGAGGTCCAGCAAGGGGAGGCGGATTCGGCGGCGCCCGTTACGGCGCCGCCGAAAAAAAATTGAGGTTTTTTTCCCCCCTTTTTAAGCCATATTTAGAGTAATATATCATTTTAAATCAACATTAGGATTATACTGTTGTGATGTCATTATTCAGCGTTTGAAGCTCAATTTGGGCCGTTTGAAGCCAGATTTGGGCCGTTTGAAGCCCTATTTGGGTCGTTTAAAGCCAGATTTGGGCCGTTTGAAGCCTGATTTGGGCCGTTTGAAGCCCAATTTGGGCCAAGTCCAATTTTACAATGAGATGCACCCACTTTAAACCTGAATAAAGTAATAAAACCACTAGTAAACCAGTAGGCGGCGCCTGGCCTGCTGTTCAGTGAGTGGCCTGGCCTGGCCTGCAAAAAAAAAAAAAAAAAAAAAAATTTTTTTTTTTTTTTTTTTTTTTGGCAGGCTGAAATATTAGGGGAGGTCCGGACCTCCCCGTCCTCATAGCTAGCTACGGCCCTGGGTCCAGTCAACGTATACTCATGAAACGGTTATGGTACCTTACAAAAAAAAATCTTCATTTTTGTGCATAATCCTACGCATGTCCAGCAACACGTAAGCGATCAGTGCACCTGTGCAAGCCCCTGCAACACGACCGATACGAATGTTGAATTAAATCCCAAAGGTTGTTACGGTTATGCTTAGGCAAGCAAGGCAACACGGTTAAAGGGATAATAATATATATTTTAAATGTCTATCCCTTTTTACTACTTACCAATGATCATGTTGATTGATGAAGTTGTTTCTCAGCACAATACATGCTGTTCCTCATAGTAGCTCTGGAAAGTTGTGCAAAAACAAATGCAAGGTCAATGGGGTCACGCTCCTGTATGTGAACAGGGCGCTCCTGAAAAAGAGAGCATTGCTCTCAGTGAGACTCCCCCTGTATAAAGGTTAAAAAAAAAATGTAGAAGCTGAAGTTGACTGAAACGTACTTTGTGTGCACTGTGTGTGTGTGTGTGTGTGTGTGTGTGTGTGTATGTGTGTGTGCACTGTGGATGACATTGAGTGAGCCTCAGTCAGCTTTTGCATACAGGAGCTTGACCCCATTGACTTTTGCTTTCCCCCCCAAACTTTCCAGAGCGCGGAGAAAGAACTCTACCAATCAACATTGGTAAGTAGCAAATAGTGGAGCAGATTAAATGCACTTTTCCTGTAAAATTGTTCACATCTGGAAAGAAGCACCAAAATTCGCACAAATACTCCTTGGGAATTGTTCTTTTGATAAAATCTATATTTGGGGACACCTTTGTGTAGAATTGTCCAATATGATTTCTTTATTTTAGGTCATACATTATAATGAACAATAAACAACATGTAACAATTCATGTGAATATACAGTGAAAGAACATCATCATATCAAACCATTTCAAACATTTCCTTATTTTTTTTCTCTAATCTGCTTCACGAATAGGGCTAGACTTAATAAAAAAAAATGAACTAGCCCTTTAAGGTTAGGGTTTGGTTAGGGTTAAATTATAAAAAATGTTTAATGTGGCTTATGCTGGGAATCGATCCCAGGACTCCGGCATCCAAGGCAGATGTATATGCCCTCTACCACCCTGACCTTAATGTCACCTTTTCTGACCACCGTTTTATTTAAGTCACCTAGTGCCTATATCACCCCCTGCTGGTTAATCAGAAGGTCGGTGGTTCGATCCCCGGCTCCTCCAGTCCGCATGTCGAAGTGTCCTTGGGCAAGACACTGAACCCCGAATTGCTCCCGATGGCTGTGTCAGCACCCTGCGTGGCAGCTTGCCGCCTTCGGTGTGTGAATGGGTGAATGTAGGCACATTGTAAAGCGCTTTGGATAAAAGCACTATATAAATGCAGTCCATTTACCATTACTGTTCATAGGTTTAAGTATGAACCATGAATCAGAACAGCCTGATTAGACACCCATGATTTCAAAGATGTTTTAATGATAATTGGGCCAGGGGTGCCCAATAGGTAGATGGTGATCTACCGGTAGCTCTCAGGCCATCAATAAGTAGCTCGCCAAAGAAATACAAAATGTTATATTTTTTTGTTTGATTCTTAATGAATGAACCCACTCATGTATAGCCAACTCAGTATCGACAGTATTTAACATTATAACATTATTAATAGAGATGTCCGATATTATCGGCCTACCGATATTATCGGCCGATATTAGCATAAAAAAATCGATATCGGAAAATATCGGTATCGGTTTTCATGCCGATATTTTTTTTTTTTTTTTTTTTTTTTTTAATACAGGGGGAGTCTCACTGAGAGCAATGCTCTCTTTTTCAGGAGTGCCCTGTTCACATTCACACACACACACATTCATACCTGGAAGCTGACCAGTACAACCACAGTCTGATCTGTTGGCCACTGAGCAGCTCCACTGGAGCAGTTGGGGTTAAGGGCCTTGCTCAAGGGCACCTCAGTGGTGGTAATGAGGGAGGGGCAAGCACTGCCTTTTCACTTTCCCCACCCAGATTTATCCTGCCGGTCCCGGGGATTGAACCGACGACCTTCTGGTCACAAGCTCGCTTCTCTAACACTTACAACTTTAACACAACATGCATATTATATATTAAACTCTTCAGCTACATTAAGCTACATTATGTAACTTGTTACGTGAAATTTTGGTGGAAAAAAAGCCCGCTTATATCGGTATCGGTTGATATCGGTTGATATCGGTATCGGAAATTAAGAGTTGGACATTATCGGATATCGGTAAAAAAGCCAATATCGAACATCCCTAATTATTAAATAATGTTAAATAAATAATATAATGCTGTTTAAATGTGCTAAATAAGTACTTGGATGGGGACAAGGGGAAAAGCAGTCGTTTTTTTAGTAAGTAGCTCTCATCCTAAGAAAGTTTGGGCACCAGCTGGTCTGGGCAGTTCTGCTGATGGAACCTCATGTAGTTCTCATTCGTCCTCTTCTTCTTTTCTCCTCCTCTTCATCTTCCTCTTCATAATGCCCGGCCTGACACTGCTGCTATCATTTCTTCTTTTGTTTTATTCACCACTATTTACTTTTTATCATTTGTTCTTTTTTCTGCAGTAATAGTTCTTTAGAGTCATTTGTTCCATAGTGTTGCGGGCAAAAGTGCTATCGTGATCTTTTTGATTTGCACTCGTCTAAGTGAGGTCACGTCTATTCTTTGTACCCCCTCTGCGCACGCGCGCACGCGCGCACACACACACACACACACACACACACACACACACACACACACACACACACACAGACTTCAATCCCCTCAAGAGCGTCACAAGTCCAACTCGTTTTAACTCTCCTCCCCATGGCTGCGATCAAAACGCTGTTATATTGATAAATAAATCATGTTGGCAACACAAAGTTAAACCTCCACACAGTGGTCTTCTTCTTCTTCTTCTTCGTTTTCTTCTGCTTCTTCTTTTTGCTCCACATTGAGATGAACTCTTTGATGATGCTTTAATGACTGATCAATGCCTGAACAAATTCCATGATGGCTGCCGCAGCGTGTTGGTGTTCTGGGGGGGAGGGGGGCAAGCAGAGTGGCATGCACCAGCAAGAGTGAGGAATGCAACTCAGAAAGTATGTTGTAGGTAGGCTATGTAACACTGCAGCTCTGCCCAGGAGAGAAGTCTGACTGCATGGAACAGGCTGCTGGTATAAGCTGTGCCATACCGACCAGCAATAAAGCTGGCCCGCTTGGTACTTTCGGTGGATGGTTGTAAACAGAGCCCCCCCCCCCCCCCCCCCCACTATACCAGAGTGGAGGTATTAGCAGCCAGACTCTCCCCCGTTCTAGGGAGAGAGCCTGGCAGGCGAGACAAAACAAAACTCAAACGAAAGTGTGCCAAAACACAGCCGTTTTTAACAATAAAGAGATCTGATTTAAGAGATAGCATGTTGCTTTCTTTGGAGTTAATTGTCCTTATTGAGTGACATCAAATGATACATTATAAATTTAGTCACAGGTCTTATCTCACACCTCGAAGATTACAACAAATGAAACAAACAAAAATGTCTTGAACTTTTTCCTTTTAGTCAAGTTGAAAATGCAATGATAGGGTCAGATCCACATGAGGAGCGTGGCATGTTAAGCAGGGTTTAAGTCTGAACCTATACGCATACCGTGTCAGCGGGTCGACCGACTGGAAAAGTCTCTCTCTCTCTCTCTCTCTGCTTAATGGTTTCCTCTGTGTGTGCGGAGCAGGATATTGAAATGCAGTGGAAAAGGCGTGCAAGACGACCTCAGCGTCTGTGTGAAGATGAGATTGTGTCTGGAGTGTGTACTGTGAATGTGTGTGTCTGGAGTGTGTACTGTGTATGTGTGTGTCTGGAGTGTGTACTGTGAATGTGTGTGTCTGGAGTGTGTACTGTGAATGTGTGTGTCTGGAGTGTGTACTGTGAATGTGTGCGTGTGTCTGCATGTGTTTGTGGTGAAGCTTGAGGACAGAGAGAGAGAAACCCAATTGCCAGAATAAAGCGTTGCAAGTGACATGTCGCAGGGATTATGTAGAAATTCAACGTACATTTGAAACAAAAGGTGTTCTGCAAAATACATTTCTAAAACATGGCATATTTACGTCTAGAATCTCAGCGTAAATCTTAAACAACGGTGGTTAATTTGAAAACCTCGCTGCCTTTCCAACGTCACAGTAAATGTAAATGTAAATAACAACATTAACAACTTTGTTCAGGCAAGTACACAACGTGATTAAGGTTAGGGTTATGGTTTGGGTTAGGCTTAAATAACACAAATGTTAAATGTAGACCTTGGAAACTCCTTATAGAAGTCGTCCTATCAGACGTCCTATCAGAGTTCAGAGAATTTTGCGACACGTACGGCAGTCAAACTGCTTACGACGCATGCGCTGTGTTGTGTCTGATTCTGATTCTGACAACTTGTTTACAGAAGAAAGTATGGCTGCCACCGGTAAAAAGAAGTCCCAACATGTTGTCCCTAACAAACATGACAGAAAGGCTTTCAGGTTCAATTCAGGAGGGAAAGACAGATGCAGGATGAAGGGGCGTCATGTGGGCGTGTCTTCAGTCATTAATCTGACTCTGCTCTGTAGCATGGGAATATGAATGGAATATTCTATAAGCAACTCATGTGAACACCTTAATCTAAATGTTGCCTTATTTAGAATATCAATACTCAGATTATCAATGTAAACGTAGTCATTGTCTGAAAATCACTTCACATAAAAGGAATGCCGACAAAGCAGATTCTGTCTAGTCCTGCTGCTGAATTGATTTTATATGAATATCTTACTTTATGTTTACTAAACTTCACAAAATCCCATGGAATGAAGGAAATAATACATTTACCAATAATCGTAGGAGGAAAGGGAAATTGTCAGACTTTGGCTACGTTCACACAGCCATCCTTAGTGCTTGAATCTGACTTGCTGCTCACATCTGATTTTTTGTGTGTGGCTGTTCACACAGACTTTTTAAAAGTGGCCCATATCAGACTCCAGTGTGAACAGATCACGGACATGAAGTGACCCGCATGCGCAGAAGAAAAACAATAACGTCACAGCGCAGCGCACTGCTGTTCTACGTAAACCCGGAAGAAGACAGCAGTAAACAATGTGGTAGCTGACGATCATCTGTTGTTCACGGTTTAATTTCAATGCCCGCATGTTGGTCCTCCCCCTCCCTCCCCCCGCCAGCGCAGAATAGTGATGAATGTCGCTCTGGAATGACGTAAAAGTCACATTGAAGTGGTGGACGCTGCCAGGAAATTTTGGGATATTGAAGACATTTCGGGAGATGACTTGACGAAAACGCTGAATGAAGCGTTCGCTTCGGCCTAGACGACTGGTCTGGGCAACAGATGGATATTGGGGGGTGAATGGGTGCATTTTGGGTGGACACTTTTTATTGATATTGTATTTGCACTATAGTTTTGGCAATACAGTAGGTGGCGGTAATGCACCATTTAAGGATGCTAACTCCCATAAAACTCAACAGAAAAAGAAGAAGTCACATTGAAGCATTAAGTCAGATATGGGCCAGATGTCTGTTCACACCGGAGTCACTTTCAAAAACATCAGATTCGAATCTGATGTTTTACCACATTTGAAAGTAGCCCAGGTCGTCTTTAAAAAAGTCACTTTCAATGTGACTTGTACTGTTCACACATTCATGAAAAAGACTGATCTGAGTCACTTAGGGGGGAAAAGATTAGATTCAAGCACTAAGGATGGCTGTGTGAACGTAGCCTTTGTCTCTCCCACCTTTAAAGCGCTTTGGTCGCAGTCTCGTCTTTTCAAGAGGAAAGAAAAAAGACGTAGGCCGCACATGCAACTGACACCGCCCCATCCTCCTCTTCCTCCTCCTCCTCCTCCTCCTCGTCTGAGTCTTCGCTGAGCGCACCGTACATGCCAACAAATCCTAATTGCACCCCACACTCTCCTCTCCTTCTTCCCACCGATGCCGCGCGTTTCGTGCCACCAAATTCCTCGTGTGCTAATTAGGCACGCAACCGCGGTGGATCCACTCCTGACAGGTGCTGCTGGCCTGCCGGGGTCACACACAGAGAGAGAGAGAGGGGGAGAGAGAGAGAGACCCTCGCTCGCAGCATTAAAAATAGAGGGAATAGAATAACGAGAGAGGCAAGACGTGCTAATTTCTAGCTTCCATCTGTTATTACATAAGCACTGCCAACAACTATGCATCTCAGGAAAGGGGTAAGAGAGAAGAGGAGAGTACAAGTAGAGAAACAGGCGTAACTAAAGTGCTCCTGGATGAAAGTTGAATTCCCCGGGGGAGCAGCGGTGTAAAAATCAAATTAATCGTGCAAAAAATAAAAGTTTAAGAAGAAGCGAGAGTTGAAGGGCTTGGTTACAAAATGTTGAAAAAAGCGTAACCTGCTTCCCTCACCTCGTTCCTTCCTCCAGATTTGAAAAACCACACATTTAATTGCAGTCGTTGTGGAATGGTAAGTTTGACAAGCAAAGCGCTCCAGAGAGCGAGTAACTTTTCCAAAACGTTCAGAAGTGACTCATACATTTCATGCCAGCAAGTCATTTTGTAATAGAGAGAGAAACAACAGGCAGAATGAAAGCATTACTCGGTGAAAGATGGATTTCTTCCCCACGGGGAACCGGCGTGAGAACGAGATTTGCAAATGTTTAGGACGTTTGTGAAGATAGATTTGAAGGATTTCAGCCCAAAATGTGTCAAAGAAATAAAAAATGTACCTGATTGTTTTTGCTCAAAATGTGAAAAACGCAGACATGCATCCTTGTAAAATGTTTGTTTTATACGTAAATGGCTCCAGATGGCTTCAACCACAGTAATATTCAGTAGTGAGTCTATGTGGCAGTTATCGTTTTGTTGCCGTTTTTGAAAGGTGGGAATGATTCTTTTTGCATGAAGCTCACTTTGAGATGGAGCTTTTGTTGTTTTTGCTATATTAGAATTGGGCTTTCATGTTTTTGAGGTTTGGGAGTTATTGCTGGTAGATTTTTGTTACGTTTTTCTTGTTCAATCATCATCATCATCATCATTAAAATTG
>NW_028150421.1:10000-12500 GCF_964638095.1 Poromitra crassiceps | reverse complement strand
TCAAACAGCTTTCTCCTGATCTGCTGTATGGAGGGTCACTAGTCCTTACAATGAGTCATTATGGACGCATGATGGCGCAACTCTCTTACTAAAAGTACCTCAAAAACAAAATGGCGGAGACAGCTTTCAGATCCTTGTGAATCGATCTTCGCTTATAACTTTACTAATACTTCGCAGAAAATGATGTTTTGTACAAGAATAGACGCGGGCTAATGTCTTAACCCCTCTCTCGCGCGCCCTCACTCTTAACCCCGCATTTCTAAATAAGACGTAACGTTACTTGGTGTCGGCATATGGCTCTGGTGTGGGGCTTTGCAAAAGCTCTCAGCAAGCGCCAGGATTGGCCAATGTCGACTTCAGTCTCCAGAACGATCCAATCAAATCACCCGCACCTCTATCTTCTTGCTAGAGGTCCCGCCTTACAGTAGTGTTTCAACTGACTCTATCAGAATAAAATGCCAGTCGGACTTATAGTATTATTATTATTATATTATTATACTTGGAAACCGTTTTATAAAAGCAATGTAGCACTCGAGCTGCGTGGTGTTGTGGAATATATCCCGCTGATAAGCTGTTATCCCACGAGGCCGCAGGCAACACACTTGCTCTCGTGATATATTGCTTAAATATATATATATATATATATACACACACACATACATGAAGGGATTCTCTATCTATACATCACTGACACTCTCCTCACATCTCAGGAGGAGCGTCATATCATGGAGTCATACGCCAAATCTAATTTGTTTATTGTATCATTCAAGTTTATTTGAACCTTCTTACTAGTCTCTCATTATTGAATTAATGTCATGAAGACAAATAAAGAGACAAAAGAGACCCTAGAAATTAGGGGTGGATTATATTGACTCAATTCATATTACAATTATTTCAGGATCAACAAGAACAATGAAAGTGATTACTTTGAAAGAGAAGATGGACAGATACAGATAGACAATACAGAAAAATCTGCCACACTGACTGAACGCATAAAAAAAATGTGTAGAGATTTGGTCATGGATCAGGCATCGACACCTGATGGTGGTTTCCAATAGCATACTATTTTCATCTAATTGAAATGTGCGATAATATGAAGTAAGATATATGTAATTTTAAAATAACATTTAACTTGTTTCAGATCTCATTTTGAGAGACTTTAATTACTTACATTTTATCATTCATTTAGAATGGAATTGTGTATCACAGTTACTTGCACAATCATATCATAGATTCTATTGAAAGACTATAATTGAGAACATTGAATTATTGTCCATCCTGATATTAAGTGACCTGAAACTTGAGTGAAATGAAAGTGACATGGGAATGTCAGTCACTTTATGTTCACTGTTACTGCTGAACAAGCTCAACCAGCAGCTCTGCAGCTTCACCTGCTGCTGCTCTCACCACAACACTTATGTTTTTTGACCTGTGACTCCCAACGAAAACTTCTCCCACAAACACTGCAGCTGAACGGCTTCTCCCGTGTGTGAACTCTCATGTGTGCCTTCAAGGCTCCTTTCTGGCTAAAACCTTTAGCACAGTCTGAGCAACTGAATGGCTTCTCCCCTGTGTGGACTCTAATGTGTGTCTTTAAGTCGTCTTTCAAACTAAAACTTTTAGCACAGACTGAGCAACTGAACGGCTTATTTCCTGTGTGGACTCTCATGTGTATCTTCAAGTTGTTTTTATCAGCAAAACTTTTAGCACAGACTGAGCAACTGAATGGCTTCTCTCCTGTGTGCACTCTCATGTGTATCTGCAAGCTGTGTTTAACAGTAAAACTTTTAGCACAGACTGAGCAACTGAACGGCTTATCTCCTGTGTGGACTCTCATGTGTATGGTCAAGTTTCCTTTGATATTAAAGTTTTTAGCACAGACTGAGCAACTAAATGGCTTCTGCTGTGTGTGAACTCTCATGTGTACCTTCAAGGCTCCATTCTGACTAAAACTTTTTGCACAGTCTGAGCAACTGTACGGCTTCTCCCCTGTGTGGACTCTAATATGTGTCTTCAACTCTCCTTTCTTAGTAAAGGTTTTAGCACAGTGTGAGCACCTGAATAGCTTGTCTCCTGTGTGGACTCTCATGTGTGTATTCAAGGCTCCTTTCTGACTAAAACCTTTACCACCCTCTGAGCAACTAAATGGCTTCTCCCCTGTGTGGACTATCCTGTGTCTAGTCTGTTTCCAATTATCACTGTCTTCAGTCTCAGGTTCAGAAGGGTCTGAAGTATCCCGATCTAAAGCACAGTCTGACCAACTAAATGTTTTATCCCTTGTGTGGACTCTCATGTGTCTAGGTTCTCTAGTCTCCTTCCAATCATCACTGTCTTCAGTCTCAGGTTCAGTGTCTTCAGTCTCAGGTTCAGAAGTGTCTGAATTCTCTGGATCTACGTTCCTGGCTGATTCTGATACTCCACAGTCCTCTCCATTAGCTTCTGTTTTCATCTGTTCCATTGAGCTGCTGGCTAGAGGCTCTACCTCTCTGTTATCTTCAGT
>NW_028150421.1:0-7500 GCF_964638095.1 Poromitra crassiceps | reverse complement strand
GCCAACTACTGGATCCAAACTGAACTGAACTCTACTTCACTAGAACAAAAATAAAATAAAATAAAGAAATGCTGGATGTAAACGGAGTTCTCCACTTATCGAACAAAATAGGATAATTCCCACCCATTTCCCATTCTGCTATAACTGTTCTATTTTTCAGACGTTTGAGAGAGCCTAAAAGCTTCTCTCAACTACAGCTTCTGCACCTCATCTCCAAAAAAAACACAACACATTTGCGTCACGTTTTGTGTTGTGATCGTGTTGTGACCGACACCTCCACCCCCCTCCCCCCACACACACACACACACACACAGACTCGGCATAGCGCCACCTACTGGGAAACACAAAAGGCGGTTTACCTCGAGAACCGTTTGTCCTATCAACTTCAAACTCGGGGAGTGCGCTTAGGGGGACCAGATAAGAGTGCAGCGCCAAATTTTGTGCACTTTGGCATAGCGCCACCTACTGGCAAACACAAAAAGTAGTTTATCTCGAGAACCATTTGTCAGATCGACTTCAAACTCGAGGAGTGCGCTTATGGGGACCTTGTGGGCAGGTCCCCCTATCGCATGCATGCATGAGTAGGCCCAAAATTGATCTAGGGAAAGAAGAAGTAATTGAAAAATACATGGACTAAAGTCATATGGAATATCCCATATCCCTAAGGTAATTCCTATAATATCAATATAGTATTCCTATCATATTCCTATCCACCTTACTTTTGAATGTCCTGCTGTACAAATAATTAGGGGTACAAGGTCCGGTTTAACGTGACTTATTGTTGCAGCTTGCCATTTCCTAAAACGGTATTCTACTTGATATGAAAAGATGGCTGCCTATACTCCCTTGTACCCTGGCTGAATTGAACATAACTTGGCCAATAAGTATGTAACATACCAAATAAAACAATTAATGTCTTTATTTGATGTAGAATGCAGAGGACATGTAACTGTTTTGTGACTCAGAGAGCCTGTTTGTCCTGGAAGCCACTCGCTTTGCGCCAGAACACAATCGATTTTGCTGTGGAACACGCCAGGATTGGCCAACGCCAACGGCAGTGCCCAGAACTGTCAAATCAAATAATCGACAGAGACGCTATATGGCCCGCCTCCCAGTATTTTCAGTGTATCAGAGTTAGATAGAGAACGTGACAAATATAGCTACGTTATGGTTATAAACAACAAACTAACGCTGGTGATCCGTATGGAAACACTGTTACTCGAAATGGTTAAAAGTTATATCAATTTGGTCATTCAGTGGCGTTTTACTGCCATGTAACATAGCTAGCTAGCCGCTAACATTAGCCACAGTAGGCGATTACACACATGATGCACTGCGCTCTTAAAGGGATATTTATCGACGAGGTGTTTGCCAAGCTGGACCTGATTAGTGATTTGCTCCGTTCGCCCAGACGGGTGTCAAGCTGTCAGCAGCAAGGCTGGGAGGATTACACCGGAAGAAAAACCCATAGGCATCATGGCCGCTAGAAATAAGGTGGATAGTATTCCTATAATATTTCTATAGTATTCTTATAATATTCATATACCGGTAATCAATATACTGTACAAGCGTCTGTAGTGCCAAATAATATGATGTTAGTTTCTTAAAAAGAAAAAAGTAATTGAGAATGGTGAATGCAAATAGAGGAAACACTGGTATTGAATCCTGGGAACATTGAGCCCTGGGAACATTGAACCCTGGGAACATTGAGCCCTGGGAACATTGAGCGCTGGAAACATTGAGCGCTGGGAACATTGAACCCTCGGAACATTGATACACTCCTGTCATAAATATGCTCACACTAGACGATTAGGCAAAGACTGAGTATCACTATCACATAGTAACTGAGGTTACTGAGGCCAGCTCAGTGGCCTTGTGGTCTGAGTGTCCGCCCTGAGACTGGGAGGTTGTGAGTTCGATCCCCGGCCGAGTCATACCAAAGACTATAAAAATGGGACCCATTGCCTCCCTGCTTGGCACTCAGCATCAAAGGGTTGGAATTGGGGGGTTAGATCACCATATGATTCCCGAGCGCGGCGCACGCTGCCGCTCACCGCTCCCCCAGGGGATGGGTCAAATGCGGAGAACAAATTTCACACATTGTGTGACAATCAGTGGGACTTTACCTTTACCTTTACCTTTACCTTATCTTTCTGGCTCCATCAGGACGTCTACGGAGCTCACGCGATCTAACGTGACACCGATCAAACCACTAAAGGCGAACAGCCAGACTGTAGTCGCTCCGTCTCACCTCACAGCAAACTCGCCTCTCTTTCACTATTGGTGGTCTCCTCTCTATGGATCTGTGATCACCACACACCAAAGCACTTGTTCAGGACAAAGCGAATGTCAGGTCTTAGATATTATCAGGTTAGATATTATTCAGGTAGCTCAGATCAGTCTGATAATCAGTTGTGTGCTTAAGATGTGTTAACCCCTCACACTACCACATTCCCCTGATTGGGGTTTCACCTCCAATTATCTAGATGGGTAAATCGAGTGTAAATAAGTCCAATAATCCTGTAATGTTACTCGCCTAAGCCAAGCCTTCCCTGAACCAGCCAATGCAACAGCACTGATAACCCAAACTTACTGTGGGATATACTGTACATATTTCTTCAGTATCGCCAATCCAGAGTTTCCTTTGGGCATGGAAAGTTGGACATGGTGCAGTAATATGTCTTGGGTACGGTCTGGACATGGGGCCCAAAATATTCCCCATTGTTTTTGGATTGCATTGATGTTTAGAGACCTGCTGTGAGGGAGGGAGGGAGGGAGGGAAGGAGTTATAAACAATTTGAGACTAAAATGTTATGAATGTTTATTTTAATGAATACTATTCCTAATATTTACAGCAATGATGGTCCAGATAATGTGGAGGTGTCCCGGGTGGTGGACTCCTTGGTGAACAATCCTGGCTTTGGGACTCGCTGCATGACTGGAAACCCAATACCGTGAGTACTGAGTACTAGTACACGATCAGAATAAAGCACCAACTATTTGCCAAAAATAATCCAGCCAAACATATAATGTAGTTCTGTTTGCACCCATGTCCATTCAATCCAAATGGCACCTGCAAAGCAAGCATGCAGCTGTGCTATGCAGCGTTGTGTGTGTGTGTGTGTGTGTGTGTGTGTGTGTGTGTGTGTGAGAGAGAGAAAGAGAGAGAGAGAGAGAGAGAGAGAGAGAGAGGGCTAATAGCCTACTCATACAGCTGTGTACTGTATGTATGTGTGCATGCATCCATTCATTCGTATCTTAACATGTGTATGTCTGGATCTCCTCCAAGAAACACCACCGCTCAAATAGAACCAATGAAAGAGCCAAGTGACTGTATGTAGTAGCCCTCCCACCAAACCTTGCTCATTTACATAAGATGAAATATGACTGAAAAGCATGGGGGGAGCAGTGGTGGGATATTCTCGTTATGCTTCTCACTGTGGTCACTAAGAGGCCTCAGATAGCCACAGGAATGCAATATTGTAGCTATAATATTGTAGCTATACTGTACCCTGAACTTCAAAATCCCCCAAGCCACCAAACAGAATTAACAGTAATTTACGCAGCTGATATGCTCCACTTAATTCCCAGAAAAATCAACAATACACAGACCACAACTCCACACAGTGTATTTATTCATATAGACACACACTCTGGAAATCAGAAAAATAAAATAAAATTTTACTTCAATGTTTATGGTTCCAATTGTTGGCGCGCTTGTTGGAGCTAAATTAAATCCAATCCAGAAGGAGTAGGAACAAGTTGCTGTTGTTTCTGCGTTATTATGATCCCACTGGAGATTTGAGCAGAAAACACACCCTGCGCCCACCTATGCAGCAGTCAAGCGCCGGGATTGGCCAGGAGTGATGCTCTGTGCCCAGCCGCCCACGTGTCATAGCGATCTCCAGTGGCATGACTGGGATCCATAGTAACGCACCGCGCTGACCAACTTCTTCTTTTGAGTTTTGTGTGGTGGTTGGCATGCAAGTGTTGCATTACCGCCCCCACTGGCCAACTTGAATGCTTAAAGTTTAAGGAGAGACGGGGAAAAACCTCACGTCACATAATGCGATCCTGTTTGGATCTCACCTGCAATTACTGCTCATGGCCATAGGTGTTGTCAGGGACAAGAAAACTGAAAATCTTCTGGAATATAACTTTAAGTACAGTAACAAAGTATTTGTACTTAGTTACTTCCCATCTCTGCTGAGCAGTACATACAAGCAAATTAACTTGTACAAAAATAAATTAAGATTATATTGTATTTTCCAGGGGCACTACAGTTACAGTACTGTACCCAGACCCTCTGAAAGCTCTGCTCAGTCAGGACTGTAATCCAATTTCTAAGAACAAATTTGATCAATAAATGACTAGCATTGCATGAGCCGTCCAGACCATCCCGATCAGAATAAGTTGAATAATGAAGAGCTTTCTAAACTTAGAAAAGAAATGCAATTATTGCCTAGCTCAGAACTTGTGGACCTTGCAAGGCTTGTTTAAATTCTTCCAACACCAAAAACCCCCCACTATATTAAGCCACTGTACATACGTAATTTAAATCAGGGCTAATACCCGACATTCTGCATAATGTTCACATCCCCATCTTTGTTTTCCTTCAGGAACCAGCCCTGTGCCTCCAGTGCGTCTGACTGGTTCACTCCACCTGTGGATCAGTCAATCAGCGACATATTCCTCAATGGGAACTGGAGCATGTCGAACCCCTCTCCGCCCTGTCAGTGCAGCACCCCTAAACGCACCATCATGCTTCCCGACTGTCCCCCCGGTGCGGGCGGCCTCCCTCCCCCTCAGGTTAGTCTCCATGATCTTGCTCAAGTAGTTGGAGCGGCCATCATCAACAATGTGTCAGTTTCTGTCCCGAGTGCTCTTGAGCAAGACATTGATGCACTTTCTGTTCTACACCGCTGCTGCCTGACCCTGCACTCTGGACTGTTTGGAGAAATGCCCACACGTGTATGTGTGCCTCAGAGGAACGCTCTCGCCTTCTGGAGAGAGAGCGGGGAAGGGATGGGGGGGCAGGTCATGTGTCAGTGATTATTAGGCAATGACTGACACAGAACGTTAAAATGTGCTTATCTTGGCAGCTCTCGGTTAGCGGTCTGAAAGTTACAGTCAGCATCATTTTGATTTGAAAATGTAGAGGTAGGCTAACTAACTAGCACGGAATTTCCATTGCATTGCAAAATGTGGATTACTCTTGTGCTATCTCTCCATTGTTATCGCATGCATGCATGAGTAGGCCCAAAATTGATCTAGGGAAAGAAAAAGTAATTGAAAAATACATGGACTTTTTGGGCAGTGCCCAACCATAGCTTCTCCTCCGTAGTTGTTAAAGATTAAGTGCAGATATTCTCATAATGGGTACTTTTACCCTTTGAGGAATATGTTGATCTCTCACCAATGTCTCTCACCCTGTAGCCTCCATTGAAGCACTTCCTTGCATGCAGTGCCAAGATGGAGTTTGCAGATTGCAGAGCACCTCACCCGGCTCCTCTTCTAACATCCACTCGTCCTGGGGAGGTTCGCTTCGTCTCATCCTCCAGAAATCAATGCCAATGCTTTATAGGCTATTACCTTAACAATATAAACGGTCAAATACGGCCAGGGTGAATGTTTGAGGGTCTAACTCCATGAGAGCTGATCCTGGCTGGGATCAATAGGGGGGTTACAGACCCGTTCCCTGGTTACCAGCCGCCACGCGCCAACTGAACCGAACCGGCCATGACGCACAGAGGAAGGGTGTCTCATTTGGGGTGAAATGGATCGCACCACTGCCCCCGCATGGCAATGAGAAATCTAGGAGTGAGAGAGAGAGCCTCATCAACACCGTTTTACTGAAGATGGCTTTTTCTGTTTACTCAGGTTTAGTGGTATGGGCCTGCATTTTCTATTTTTCTGAAAGATGGGCTTTGAAGATGAATCTCTCATAAATCTTCCTCGCACCTCCACCACTATGACCCCACTTTTATGATGCCAGGGGAGATGGGTAGTATTTTGTAATATGGAGTGGTAAAGTCCCACCCAAAACATGCCTGGATCCTATGATGCCAGGGGAGGTGGGTAGAATTTTGTAATATGGAGTGGTAAAGTCCCACCCAAAACATGCCTGGATCCTATGATGCCAGGGGAGGTGGGTAGAATTTTGTAATATGGAGTGGTAAAGTCCCACCCAAAACATGCCTGGATCCTATGATGCCAGGGAAGGTGGGTAGTATTTTCTAATATGGAGTGGTAAAGTCCCACCCAAAACATGCCTGGATCCAGTAAGATTCAAATGATTCAATTCAATTCAAGGAAACAAAAACAAAAATTCTTAAGCAAACAATGTGTGTGTGTGTGTGTGTGTGTGTGTGTGTGTGTGTGGGGGGGGGGGGGGGGTGAAGATAATAATTAGCAGCTGGTTTCTGTCAACTAAACCAGAGACAACGGTGACGACAGCCGTCCTATGTGTGATCTGTGCCTGATATTATTGTTTGGCACTACAGAGCGGTCTGGAGGCTGTCCTCAACATGGAGTTGAGCCAGCAGCAGAGGGAAATAGCCATTCAGTGCTTTACTGTTAGTCCGAGGGAAAATGTGAAATGTATGACAGCATAATCCTGTAATCTGCTTCTTCCTTGATCCCAGTTACCGGTGCCTAAGTAAGTACACTGACTGACACGTGATAAGACTTCCTCATACTGGCCCTTGCTGCAGCTGTCCCAAGTATGACGGGGTTCCGACGTGTCCCGAATTAACATGACGAGCCAAAGAAATAACAGGATCCATTTTAAGTGGAACTTGCTGGTTGTTCCAGGACCAAGGGCCAAAATAAGAGACTTCTTTTTTCCAGCCTCAGTCCTCACACTTGGCACCTCAAAACAAAGCCAAGTGCTGGATCTGAGGCTGTAGGAGTTGCGTACCTCCGTAAACTCGGAGCAGATGTAGCAGGGTAACTTGCCTAATAAGATGGCTTTATCTTTAGTTATTAAGTTCAAATTGGCTAAGTGGGCTCTGTGAGGATGGGGCGGGGTCAGTCACAATTTGTAACGTCATTAGTGATGTCACTTGAGCAATTGTTATGTCATCAGTGATGTCACTCGAGCAAATGCGATGTCATCAGTGATGTCACTCGAGCAACTGTGATGTATGAGCCGGTGGCGCACAGTAGACCCTTTTCACAGGGGCGATGTGTCGAAAAGGCAGGGTAAACACAGTGCAAGCAAAACACTAATGAGGGTTTCCAACTTCCATGATTGGAATTTGGAAACCCTCATTAGTGTGTTGCTTACACCTGTGTTTACCCTGCCTTTTCGACACACAATGGCCCCCATTAAAACGGTCTGTTGCATGATGGCGCCTGGGTGGGTGGTGCATGGATGTATTAAAAGAACTGGATAGGGGACGTGCCACGCCCACCCATGCATTCAGGCGGGGGCTGCTCACTGGCCCAAGGCGAAGTGCGCATGTGTGCCATGACGTGTTCCATGACGTCTCCCACCCC
>NW_028150422.1:7500-18445 GCF_964638095.1 Poromitra crassiceps | reverse complement strand
ACTAGCGCTACGTCCGCACGACTAGTGCTACGTCCGCATGACTAGTGCTACGTCCACACGACTAGCGCTACGTCCGCACGACTAGTGCTACGTCCGCATGACTAGTGCTACGTCTGCACGACTAGCGCTACAGTACGTCCGCACGACTAGCGCTACGTCTGCACGACTAGCGCTACAGTACGTCCGCACGACTAGCGCTACGTCCACACGACTAGCGCTACAGTACATCCGCACGACTAGCGCTACGTCTGCACGACTAGCGCTACGTCCACACGACTAGCGCTACGTCCGCACAACTAGTGCTACGTCCGCATGACTAGTGCTACGTCCGCACGACTAGTGCTACGTCCGCATGACTAGTGCTACGTCTGCACGACTAGCGCTACGTCCACACGACTAGCGCTACGTCCGCACGACTAGTGCTACGTCCGCATGACTAGTGCTACGTCTGCACGACTAGCGCTACAGTACGTCCGCACGACTAGCGCTACGTCTGCACGACTAGCGCTACAGTACGTCCGCACGACTAGCGCTACGTCCGCACGACTAGTGCTACAGTACGTCCGCTACGGCCGCACGAAAGCAAGTTGAAAAAGCGACTTTTATTCCAAAGAACGAGCTGACAAAGACCAACAAAGGTTTAGATTTAGTGTGTGGGTTAGGGTTAGTGTGTGGGTTAGGTTTAGGGTTAGTGTGTGGGTTAGGTTTAGGGTTAATGTGTGAATTAAGTTTAGGGTTAGTGTGTGAATTAGGTTTAGGGTCAGCTGCTTGTAAAAACGGCGTCTTGGGTCATATCCACTTGGAGGTCAGGCTGTGTTTTTGTGGATGCTGAAAATAAAAAAACTTCACTTCAATAAAAACATCAAAAAGTCCGTAGAGTGCATGCCTCTGCCAACCTTTCGACAAGGTTTCGTGGTGCTACGTGACTCCGCCTCTCTGTGAGTGGTCACGCCCCCTTTTGGTCACTGGGTGTGAAAAGTTGCCCCATGACCAACCTTTCTACAAAGTTTTGAGGTGTTACGTGAATCCGTTTGGAAGGGTGGCTTTTTGTGATTGGCCACGCCCACTTTTGGCCACTTCCTTTTTTGGCCAGTGGCCGTGGAGAGTTAATCACTTCTAAGTTGGCCCATGAGCAACCTTTCTGACAGGTTTCTTGCAAATCCGTCCATAACTTTTTGAGATATCCTGCCAACAAACTGACAGACAATCAGGTAAGACACGGAGGAGAAAACATCACCTCCAGGCAAACCATCCAGTGATCAAATGATGCATTGTAAAACGCAAAAAAAATGCACATAAGGTATTGCAAATATTTTTGGTTTATCTAACAACTCCAGAAATGTGTCGCAGGTGCGAAGTTTGTACGATTTTTGTTTCCTTATACAGATGTGAGTGTGTGTCTGTAGGTGTGCGGCGTCTCTATGTGTGTGTTTGTTCTGTTTGCTGTGGATATGTGTGTGTGCGTGCATGTGTCAAACACCTGTGATTCCAGCACACACACACACACACACACACACACACACACACACACACACACACACACACACACACGCTTCTACCCGCCCCCGAACAAACCAAGCATGGAAAGGCAATGGATCGGAATGGAAAGGGAAGGGAGAGATATGGAAGGTTAAAAGTACACAGTGATAACCGCACACACACACACACACACACACACACACACACACACACACACACACACACACACACACACACACACACACACAGACACACACACACACACACACACACACACACACACACACACACACACACGCGCGCGCGGCGCGCACACACACACACACACACACACACACACACAGTCATACACACACAGACACATACTCATACACACACAGACACACACACACATACTCATACACACATGCACGCACGCACGCACACACACACACACACACACAGGAACACACACAGAGGCACAAGCTGATACTGTACACTTAAAGTTTCACTTGAACTGCACACACACTACCCTCTCGTTCTAAATGATACACGCATACGGTATTTACTTACTGTACAGTGGTGAGAAGAGTATGTCAGACTCAAGTAGAAGTATCGCTACATGGCTGATATTTTATGATAAGAAGTACTTCACTAAAGCACACTTAAGTACAAAGTAAAACTGCCTTTTACATAACCGGAAAAGCCCCCGAAATTACAGTAATATATAAGTACAAAAAAAGCTACTCAATTGCAGTAACGTGAATGAATGTAATTAGTTCCTTCCGCACTTGCAGATACATGCACAAAATTCTTGTTCTAATCAACACACACAAACACTTGCACTCGCACTCGCACACACACACACACACACACACACACACACACACACAAACACTTGCACACATGCACGCACGCACACGCACACACACACACACACACACACACACACACACACACACACACATACACACACACACACACACATACACACACACACACACACACACACACACACACACACACACACACACACACACACACACACACACACACACACACGCGCGCGCCTGCCAGATCATATTGAACACCAGTGGTGCAGAACAGCCAGCTGCTGGGCACCAAAAGAAGGCAGGTGTGTGCGCCGTCCGTGCCGGGCTCCAGCAAACAACTGCAAACATCCAAAATACCCTCGTGTTTGTTTTAACCTGCCTGGCGCCCCAGAAGGGTGGGGCTAAGCCATTCAGATATACTGTCAGGCAAGTTGTCAATCACAGGAAAGCACACTAGAGTGACCTTTAAATGCAACCGCAGGATAAAACAAACTACAAGAGGTATTTGCAGATGCGGCGCGACCCGCTGGGCCTGGCATGCTGCACATAAGCTGTCACGCAGACATGCTCATATATGCACTTAAGCTACAGGTAGACATACAGAAAACACACACACCCACACCCACACCCACACACACACACACACACACACACACACACACACACACCTACAGTACACACACACGTACACCTACACACACACACACACACACACACACACACACACACACACACACACACACACACACACACACACACACCTACAGTACACACACACGTACACCTACACACCTACACACACACACACACACACACACGCACGCACACACACACACACACACACACACACACACACACACACACACGTACACATACACCTACACACACACACACACACACACACACACATACACACACATACACCTACACACACGCACACACGCACACACACACACACACACATATATACACACACACACACACACACACACACACACACACACATATACACACACACACACACACACATACACACACACGTACACACACACATACACACACACACACAAACAGTCATTGTACAGACAGGAAATTTGAAGATACAACCGCAGCATTCCCATTTTCATAGGTGTATGAAGGGTGAAAAATGTCCAGGTAAACAGATCCAGACAGGATATGAGCCATCTTCAGGGCGTCCAGGTAGTGCAGCGCTAGATTCCCTGCCCACCAACACGAGGGTCGCAGGTTCGAGCCCGCGTGTTACCTCCAGCTTGGTCAGGGCGTCCATACAGGCACAATTGGCGGCCGTGTGTGCCGGTGGGAAGCCGGATTAGGCATATGTGTCCTGGTCGCTGCACTAGCGCCTCCTCTGGTCGGTCGGGGCGCCTGATCTTGGTGGAGGGGAACTGGGGGGAATAGCGTGATCCTCCCACGCGCTACGTCCTGCCGGGTGAAGCACAGATGTATCGGAGGAAGCATGTGCTAGTCTACAACTCTCTCTCCCTATCTCTCTCTCTCTCTCTCTCTGTGTTATCTGTTGTCATTGGCGTCACGTTACATCGTGAACCTGGTGTGTAGTGGTTGGCACGAAGCAGGACAGAGCGATAGCTGGAGTGATTGATACAGTGAAACTCCCCTCTCACTGCAATAACATCCTGTCATCCCTGTTATCGCTCACTCTCCGTCTCCAAACGTCCGTATCAATCCATCGATCAAGACAAAGCCACGCTCTGTTCGGCGGGTCTTCGTAGTGCCAAGGTACACTTTATTGAGAGCAGCTGGATTCCAGCGCACACTAAATTATCGGTTGGTTAAACAATGTCACATAAGTGCTGCTATGATCACGTACACTGCAGGGCCAGCAGACTCTGGCGTTAACTTAAAAGTCATAATCCACGATATTTTCAAACGATAATGTCATCATGTGTCTATAATGTTAATGAAGGTGCATGCGGCACTGCGGCAGTGGTGTCGGAGCACCTAAATGATGCACCTACTCTAAATCTGCAATTCGGTACCGGTAGTACCGGTCGCAGAAGTACTGGTACCATAATGGTACCGGGTTTCGACACCCATTACCAACCCTACTGGCTTCGCTAAACGACAGCAGTCCAGCATCCCAGGAATCCCTTGATCTGACTCTTCTCTAGATCCAGATAGGCGAGCCCCCCTTCAGTGTTCCCGTGAATTCCTGACATTCCCAGACTGGGAAACGTGGAGTTCTTACGAGGTCTCTCCGGATCGTTGACCCTGTCGAAATCCCCTTTCCATCCCGGACACGACATTCCCGGCCCCCACCATCCAGTCCGATCCACTCCGCTGGAAGGTCCGCTTCTCCCTGCTTTCATTCCTCCATGGCTCCTTCCTCTCTTTCAAGGATCAGGGAGTTGCAGCGAGGGATAGAGAGAGAAGAGGACGTTTTTACTTTGAGCTATATTTAATCATACCTAAATGGTCTTTATGTCAGTTGGATGCCCGTCTTTATCAGCTCTGTCAGCCAAATAGTTCCATATATATTTCACCGGTTTAGTTGGACTGAGATTTATTCCGAGATGTAAAGGAGTGATTGATGTCGTTTGACTCAGTTGAATTTTGCTGCGAGTGTTCAAATCCTTCTTCTTCTATTCCAATCTGCGTCGATCCGCCCTCTAGTGGTGACGTTTGAAATTGAGTTTCAGCTCGCAGAACAAATTTGGTGAAAATTTGTGGAAAATGAATGGAAAAAGAGTGGGAAAGGCGCTTAGTATCACTGTAAGTATGAAATACACAAGAAAAGTTGGTGTGAGGGAAGGAATGACAGAACTCATGTTAGCAGTTTGGGGGAAAGTGGGTCAGGAAAGCAGCTGTGTGCTTGGGTCTGAGTGCTCCCATGCAGGCAGGCAGGCACACACACGCACGCACGCACGCACGCACGCACGCACGCACGCACGCACACACACACACACACACACACACACACACACACACACACACGTTCTTTCCTTACCCTCACACAGTGGTGAGGGACAGCTATGCCCGTCTCTTGTCCTGTCATGTAGCTCTGCAGCAGATAGAGGAGACATGCAAGGTAGAGGAATGTATGTCTCCGTCACACACACACACACACACACACACACACACACACACACACACACACACACACACACACACACACACACACACAACACACACACACACACACACACACACACACACTGTACCTGGCAAGCGGAGAGATGATGAGTCCTATACAGCCTGATATCGTGTTTGTGTGGGGCACAAGGGGACACCTCCGCTTCTGAAAAATCAAGCCGATGCACAGCTGCCTTAAACCTGCAGGGGGCGACTCCACCGGCTGCAAAAAGACGTCTGACTGTATGGAAGTCATTGGGAAAATGACCCTACTTCTCACTTGATTGCTACCTCAGTAAACACTTTGCTCATGAGTTGATCGTCTCAATCTCTAGTTTCAAGTCCTCTTCAATACAGAACATTTAGTAAATGATTGTAGAATACACAGTAAATCAGACTTTGTCTTCTGATCTTTTGAGGCGTGATTGACAAGTTGTCTTGTCCAGTGATCACGCAGCTCGCCGATCACTGACCAATTAGCATGTTGCGCTGTGTCTCGTTGGGAAACCCCTGGTCTCATACCAAGATGGCGACGGTCAAAATGGCAAGCGAAACGAAGTGAAACGCGGACGGACAAGCCCGTCTTTATTGTCACAAATCACCACACCGCACGCACACGCACACACACACACACACACACACACACACACACACACACACACACACACACACGTGTTGGCACATACACCCACATGCTGAGTGGCGCTGTGATGTTTAGTCTGCATTTATCCTTGTGTCCTTCCTCCGGGGGGCAGCCAGGAGCAGTGGGCAGCTTTCTCGTGTAGAGCGGCTGGGGACCAACTTCAGTTCTGGTCCTGGCTGGTCACTGGGGGTCCATATCGATGTTGTATGGAGGAACCCCAGGGGAGCACGACCACTCTCTCTCTTTCCCTCATACACACACACACGCGCGCGCACACACACACACACACACGCACGCACGCACACACACACACACACACACACACACACACACACACACACACACACACACACACAAATTATACTGTCCAGACATGTTAATGTTGGGGTAGAAGACACAATGGTTTCAATAGGACAAAAGATAAACGTGTCTGGCCGTTCACAGTTAATTTAGATCAGTCATTTTTAAACACAGTGTAACACACACACACACACACACACACGCGCACACACACACACACACACACACACACACACACACACACACACCTGGTTTGGAGCCCTGGTTGGCTTCCTGGGTGCCATCATCCATCTGTGTTGGTGACCTCCCTCCACCTCCTTTATGGGCGTGTTCACTCCCCTAGACCTTTAGCCTCCTGAGAGGAGACAACACCTGGGCCACAGTGGTGAGAACTTCTGCTGTGTCGCTGTGGTGTAGGACATTTCCCATGGGCACTACCAGTCAACCGTCTGGACACACCTGATGGAATGTTCCTTGTTCCCCATTTCTCATTCTCTTACAGCCATTTTGAGTTAACGGCTACTGCTCAAATGCTTGAAATGAGTTTCCTATAGACCAATTGTTTTCAAAGTCTGAGACTGTGGGCCTCCCCTCAGACAAAGCTTGGAAAAAGGGCTTAAAAGCTCAATTCCTGGATGCCATATGGGATCATGATTATGTTTATGATTATGACACGCAACAATAGACCCTCAAACTTCCATGATTGGAATTTGGAAACCCTCATTAGTGTATTGCTTGCCCCTGTGTTTATTCTGCCTTTTCGACACAAAATGGCCCCCGTGAAAAGGGTCTATTGAGTCAAGATAGCCGAATATTTCTGTTTGACATACTTCAGACTACAGCACCTACATGAAAAAGGTCTACTACTGTATCTCTGATCTATCTCTTTAACCAAATCACAGCTGCAGGCAGCATGGCTGCCAGCCGACATCTGGCTCTGTCTGAAGGTCGGAAGGAAGGCTGACTGACTGACAACCCTCAAAATGCTCGAGTGACATCACTGATGACATCACTGATGACATCCCTCACTGATGACATCACAATTGCTCGAGCGACTCGGTTGGCTGACTGACTCACAACCCTGAGGGAAAATGGCGTCTCAGTGTCTGGCAGCCAGCTGCCTGACAATATTTTTGCAAGGCAGCCAGATGACAGATGATGTCATCATTGATGCCATCATTAACACACATGCTGCCTGGCAAATTTGCACTTGTGTTTTAAAAGTAAATAGAAATCGAGCGCGCGTGGAGACTGGAAATCTCGCACTGATGAGATCACTGATGACATCACTTCCGTCACAAATCGTGACTGACACCATGCATCCGGAACCCACTTGAACTAAAGATACGATCACAAGGGAGTTAAGGCGTGCGCGGAAGTCGGTAAGAGTGAGACAGTAGGGAAACAGTGGATGGATAAATCCAGAAAGGATTCTGTATCATTTTGAATCTTCCATAGTGTCATTTGACACCAGAATCATCAAAATCGGCCTGGACAGTGAAATTCGTTGGTGAAAATGGCTGAAATGGCAGCCATATTTTTTAAATTGCAGCCATTTTGAAATTTACATTGAATAAATCTGGCTTCTCTGTTGGTTTGATAGCAAGAGCATTCATATTGGACAGTTATACACCAAGTTGGACCTCAAAATAGTATTTCCGGGGTGGAAATGGTGGCCTATTGGGAAAATCTTGATTTTCATGTGGCTAATAGATTTGATCAAAAGAACAACCCCCAAGGAGTATTTGTGCCAATTTTAGTACATCCATATGTGAATAATTTGACTTTAAAAGTGTATTTAATCTGCTCCACTAGACAGGCAGACAGGTGCTTGGTGTGACGTCACTCCTCATCAGTCAAAGTGAAGGAGAGCTTGAGCCTGTTGTCAGAGTTGAGTGATCATTCACACTGTATCAGATAAGAGTATCTGTCCAGTCTCCAGCGTGTCTTTGCACTGAAGCCATTAGAACAGAACAGAAGCTCATTCCAGATCTTCAAATGTGTTGCAATGCTTGTTTTGTACAGATTTGTCCTGGCAGTGAGTACAAGACAGGTGTCTGCCTGTGGTATACAGGCCCTTAAGGAAGCTGTTTCTGGGCTCTTGAGCAATGAAACAAACTTCCATTTCACATTTTACATTTCTTTTTATTACTTCTCAAGGCCAAGGGAGAATGCACGTTGCACTCATAAATTATCGTATAAATTATCGTATTATGTTTCCAAATCAAGACACGCAAAAAACATTTTGGAACATTTGATCTTTTATTTATCTGACGAGCCTCGAGCCTGTTCTGGACCCGGATTGAAGAGAAGGCGAAGGCGTGATTTAGTACGCTGCAGATGTGACTGCAGGCTGATGTTGAATTCAGCCAGTCAGTCCTAAGCATGTGAGAGCAGGTTAGCCCAAAGGAAAGGTTACATTTAAATAGCGGTGCGATCTGAAGTGAGTGTGATAACCATGGAAGAGATCCTCCGTCCACGCCCTAATGTGATAACGAGCGGACCCAGAATCGCTCCAGGCTTCGGTTTTCATAATTGACCTTTTTCACAGCAGCCGTTTTGCCTCTAAAAGGCAGGGTGAACACAGGTGCCACCAACACATTTATGAGGGTTTCCAAAAACTGTCTTGGTGACATTGGTGCAGAAACATAGTGACAATGTATAGACTCACAGTCCAATTGACTGAATTCCCCCAAGGGGATTAAAACAGCTGCTATCTTAGTATCTTATATCTTATCTGATCTGATCTGATCTGATCTTATCACAGTACAGTTAGACACTGGTACAGTGACAAGAGGATTTTTGCATGCAGCGCAAAGGGACAGACTTTGTCCATACTTCGGTCTGTTGTAGGTCGGACAGGTTGAAGGAACATTTAATTTGGGTAGCGTTGAGCAGCTACCTAAGGTGGATCTCATTGAGATAGAATCTATCTCCAGCAGCATGTGAGCATGTGTGTGTTTGATCCAGGTGACTCCAGCGGGAAACCTTCTTCTCACCCTGCCAGTCAGCGCTGTGCCACCCATGAGTCTCCGGGCTGTGTAGGCCACATTTAGAAGGAGAGCATTCGGTATCCAAGTGCAATGCAATGTCTCCTAACTTTCGCCAAGTGTTGTTGTTGTGCCCCTAAATATCCCTCAGCACATACCCATGCTCCTCACATGGATACAGCTGGATGAGACGTGGTATGTGGTGGGCTATCTGGAGCGATATATGGCCTATAGGCTGGCTACAGGGACTCGTCGTGGAGATATATGGCCTATACGGTGGCTACAGGAACTCGTTGTGGAGACTATTCAATTAAACATGGTGTATGTGAAAGAAAATAGCCCTGGATGCCGCATGCATCACAGCGCACCTAGATACCGGTTGGGTCCTTAGGAGTGTTGGCGATTGTAAATTCAGCTCACATAAAGAAAGACTGCAAATCACCCTCACCGTCAAAGCTCATATATTTCTCACTGTGAGGGGTACAGTGGGAACCAGAAACAGCATGAGAATCTCTTTCATTCACCAAGTGCAAAGTATCGGATTGAATTTATTCTTTTATTTATGAATTATTTTATGATTTTAGGAGTTCTGAGATCAATCTAATTCCGAGAATAAAGACTGTATAAATGTATGGACGTAGCCACCGTGACGTCACCGATTGGTTAGTGGACTCCTGTTTTGAAGCCTTGAGTTTGGCATTTTGACCGTCGCCCTCTTGTTGTTTTTTTCGGAGCCAGAAGCAGCTGGCCGAGACCAGGGGGTTTTCCACAGAGCCGCAGCGCCGCCTGCTATTGGTCCGTGATCAGCGAGTGCGATCACTGGACAGGCCACCTGTCAATCACACCCCAAAGCATAGCCTGCTTTATCATCTATTTTACATGAAATGGGACCGTCATTTACCAAATGAACATCACGCTGTATTGAAGAAGACTTGAAACTAGAGATTGAAACCATCAACTCATGAGGAAAGTCTTTACTGAGGTCACAAATCAATCGAGAAGTAGGGTAATTTCCCCATTGACTTCTATACAATCAGAATTATTTTTGCAGCCGGTGGAGTCGCCCCCTGCTGACCATTCGAAAAAAATGCAGGCTTAAGCCACTTTTTTCACATTTTTCAGCCGCAGAGGTTGCCCCTTGACACAGAGACACATGGAGAACTTCGAGATGTTCCACATCCACAGTATAGCTGACACACAACATACATTTGCACGTAATTTGCTTCTGCAGCTGCTGTGGAAACCCCCTACAACCCATCCCCACCCCCACCCATCCCCACAACAGCCTGTTCTCCCTGCTACCCTCAGGGAGGAGATACAGGGTTCCAAAAACACGCACAAATCGCTTGAGGAACAGTTTCTTCCCGCAGGCCACGAGACTCCTTAATATGCACAAAATAGTGCAGTAGTCGTACCGTACTGTACTGCAGCTGCTACTATTACGGATGCCTAACGTTTAATTGTAAATTTAAGTGTATGTTTAATAAGGTGCCTAACGTTTAATTGTAAATTTAAGTGTATGTTTAATAAGGTACATGCTATTTGCACATGTATGTATAAAACGTCGAATTTGGAATGTCTGAACACGTCTAACGTATGCACATGACATG
>NW_028150422.1:0-2500 GCF_964638095.1 Poromitra crassiceps | reverse complement strand
GTATGAAACATAAACTAAAATTTCTCAAACAGCACAAAAGATAAATTAAAGCTGAATCAAGGTGATAGAGTCCTAAAAGTGCTGACTTGTTTAAAGTTGAAATGGAGTGTCTAGCTTAAAGTATGAAGGAGTAGTTAGAGTTCAAAGAGGGCGTGGTTTCACCATGAACTGCTGTTTAAAACCAACGGTGGTTGCACCAGGAAGTATAGCCAATCCATTTAATGCTGATTCGTCGTATACCTACGCCCCCAGCTGCTTTCTGAATACGCTGATGGACAGTACAGTAGATGTGTCCAAAGGGACCTGCCTGAAATAATTGACATTGAGATGAGCCACTGCAATAGAGTATCATATTAATATCACCATTCTTAAAATCCCAGAAAGTTCAAATAATCCCCGAAACAATATTTACAAGTAAATTCAGTAGACTTTTTCTCTGACTGACAGCCACCATGACACGACGACCCAAACCTCCGTGATGTGCTAAGCCCCGCCCAGCTGGTCCTCCAAGCAAAACAAATGGCAATATTGATTTGCATACTAGCGTTTGACCCATGGTGTGATTTAACAGACTTTTCCACGGTGCTGTCAGTGAGTTAGAGACCGTTAACACACTCCAGCTTTTCAGAGTGACATTTAATAGACTGAACAATTCCTGTGGTCTCCAACCACATAGCTGCAGGCTCTCCCATGTGAGTGTATGTGTGTGTGTGTGTGTGTGTGCGTGTGTGTGTGCGTGTGTGTGTGCGTGTGTGTGTGTGTGTGCGTGTGTGTGCGTGTGTGTGTGTGTGCGTGCGTGCGTGTGTGCGCGCGCGTGTGTGTGCGTGCGTGCGTGTGTGTTCGGGGTCAGTGGGTGGAATTTCCTCTCTGTTTGTGATGGGGACGAGGGCTAACGATGGCCTCATCTGCACCTACAGGCGCCACACTGCCCCCTGTGGCAAAATGGGAACTTGGAATGGAGTCCGTTCAAAAATGAAGTGAAACTTTATTGGTCTTCGCAGGGAAATTCTCTCTTTTCTTACCCCCTCCAGCCACACAGGGAGGTCAAAGAAGGTCGCGGACGCATGCTCTGAATGCTTACATCACCACTGTAGGACCTAAAGACAGAAAGAGAGACATGCATACACACAGACACACCTAGTACACTAGGTGCACTAGGGCTGCAAGCAACACTTTTTCATTGTCGTTTAAATGGTCAAACATGTCATCCCAAAGCCCGAGATGACATCCTCAATGTTTTGTCCACAACCCAAAGCTATATTCAATTTAATTTTAATTTAATTTAATTTAATTTAATTTAAATTAAGAAACCAGAACATATTATTCAACATTACGAAGCTGGAATCAGATAATCTTCACTTTATTTAAAAAAAAAAATGACTCAAATCGATGATCAAAATAGCGATTAAATTGATAGTTTTTTTTTCTATATTTTATTTTCATATTTTAAATTTTTATAGAACACAACAAGACAAAACAGACAAACAGGCTCAGACACAGGGGAAAGAAAGAAAAAACAAAACAAGACAAAACAAAACAAAACAAAACAATATAATCAACATTACAAAGTGGTGCCGCCAGCCACCTAAGGTGCTTATGTTCTTGTAAACGATATACCTGGGATCTCACTCAAGGGGTCTATGGGAAGCCAGCCGGGCGAGTCACCCGTCACCCCTAGCCTCGTTGAGGTAGACCAAAAACGGGTCCCAGATAGTCACAAACTTTCTAAGTGTATTGGTTCTCAGGAACCTAAGTCTCTCCATGCGTATAACAGAGGTCATGTCCGTCAACCACAATTGGAAAGAGGGTGGAGAGGGACATTTCCATTTCTTCAGAATTTGTTTTTTGGCAACAGTTGTCCCCAGTGTCAGAGACTGTTGCACAGCTGTAGGAAAGTTCAGAGAGGACTCTGAGCAGCCGAAGATGGCGAGTTCTGCCTCCGGCTGAAGGGCCACCCCGTAGGCCTTAGAGTACCAGAATCCCGTCAGTGAAGGGCAGAACCAGAAGGCATGAGACAGTGTGCCCTCCGATACTTGACATATTTCACACAGTGGTGAGATAGTAGGATAAATCTTGTGTAATTTCTGCTTAGAGTAGTGGAGACGGTGAGCAACTTTAAATTGAATCAGCTGATGTCTGCTATTAACTGAGCAGAGTTGTACAACCGACAGGCTCCTTTCCCATATAATGTCAGATAATTCAGTACCAAGTTCTTCCTGCCATGCCTCTCTGATCCTCTCAGTAGAGGCCATGGTACAGTCATCAAATAGACACACAAATCTAAAGATGAGGTGCCTGGAGTGAGGAGGGCTCAGCAAAACATCAAAAAGAGCATGTTCATTTGGGAGCGCTTCAAAGGCCTGAATCTTGGATCGAACATAGTTTCTGATTTGTAGGAATCTGAGCCAGTCCGTGCCGGGCGATTAAATTGATAGTTGACAATTAATCGATTCATCGTTGCGGCTCTACAGTGCACAACACAAACACACTTTCTTACTTT
>NW_028150423.1:12500-18489 GCF_964638095.1 Poromitra crassiceps | reverse complement strand
GAGAGATGGTGACAGAGAGAGGGAGAGAGAGATGGTGACAGAGGGAGAGAGAGATGGTGACAGAGAGAGGGAGAGAGAGATGGTGACAGAGAGAGGGAGAGAGAGATGGTGACAGAGGGAGAGAGAGATGGTGACAGAGGGAGAGAGATGTGACAGAGAGAGGGAGAGAGATGGTGACAGAGGGAGAGAGAGAGATGGTGACAGAGGGAGAGAGAGATGGTGACAGAGAGAGGGAGAGAGAGATGGTGACAGAGAGAGGGAGAGAGAGATGGTGACAGAGGGAGAGAGAGATGGTGACAGAGAGAGGGAGAGAGAGATGGTGACAGAGAGAGGGAGAGAGAGATGGTGACAGAGAGAGGGAGAGAGAGATGGTGACAGAGGGAGAGAGAGATGGTGACAGAGGGAGAGAGATGTGACAGAGAGAGGGAGAGAGATGGTGACAGAGAGAGGGAGAGAGAGATGGTGACAGAGAGAGGGAGAGAGAGATGGTGACAGAGAGAGGGAGAGAGAGATGGTGACAGAGAGAGGGAGAGAGATGGTGACAGAGGGTGAGAGAGAGAGATGGTGACAGAGGGAGAGAGAGATGGTGACAGAGAGAGGGAGAGAGAGAGAGATGGAGAGAGATGGTGACAGAGGGAGAGAGAGATGGTGACAGAGGGAGAGAGATGTGACAGAGAGAGGGAGAGAGAGATGGTGACAGAGAGAGGGAGAGATAGTGACAGAGAGAGGGAGAGATGGTGACAGAGAGAGGGAGAGATGGTGACAGAGAGAGGGAGAGAGAGAGAGATGGAGAGAGGGAGAGAGAGATGGAGACAGAGGGAGAGAGAGATGGAGACAGAGGGAGAGAGACGGAGAGAGAGAGAGATGGAGAGAGGGAGAGAGAGAGAGGGAGAGCGACACACCATTTAAAAGTCAAGCAAGGCCTTGCAGAGACAGTTCTCAAAGAAAAGTGAGGAGAGAAGGAGAAAAGGTGTGTGAGAGAGAAAGAGACAAAGAGAGAGGAAAACAGTCAGTGTGTCAGTCAGGACTTTGTCATGACAGAGAGAAAGAGAGAGGGAGGGAGAGAGAGAGACTATTAAAAATGAAGGCCTGGAAATATACTGTGAGGAAGGAAGACAGAGAGCAACACAGAGAGAGACGACACACACAGAGAACAGACAAAGCATGAAGGTTTGTCAGGAGTGTTTTTACTGTGCCTTCTTATCTGGATGAAAGCCCAGGTGAGCACGGGAGAACATGCAAACTCCACGCAGAAAGGCCTGTTTAGTGTGTGTGTGTGTGTGTGTGTGTGTGTGTGTGTGTGTGTGTGTGTGTGTGCATGTGCGTGTGCGTGTGTGTGTGTGTGTGTGTGTGTGTGCGTGAGAAGCATCGTCAGGAAGTGGAGCGGTGCTGAGGAGAGCTTCAGGACAGGCGGCACAAAGAGCGCGTCATAATTTATGAGCTAAAAAGCATTAATATTTCAGGGCACAGTGTGGAGGACACAGTGTGGAGGACACAGTGTGGAGGACACAGTGTGGAGGACACAGTGTGGAGGACACAGTGTGGAGGACACAGTGTGGAGGGCACAGTGTGGAGGACACAGTGTGGAGGACACAGTGTGGAGGGCACAGTGTGGAGGGCACAGTGTGGAGGGCACAGTGTGGAGGACAAAGTGTGGAGGGCACAGTGTGTGGAGGGCACAGTGTGGAGGACACAGTGTGTGGAGGGCACAGTGTGGAGGACACAGTGTGGAGGGCACAGTGTGTGGAGGGCACAGTGTGGAGGACACAGTGTGGAGGGCACAGTGTGGAGGACACAGTGTGTGGAGGGCACAGTGTGTGGAGGGCACAGTGTGTGGAGGGCACAGTGTGGAGGGCACAGTGTGTGGAGGGCACAGTGTGGAGGACACAGTGTGTGGAGGGCACAGTGTGTGGAGGGCACAGTGTGTGGAGGGCACAGTGTGGAGGACACAGTGTGGAGGACACAGTGTGGAGGACACAGTGTGGAGGACACAGTGTGTGGAGGGCACAGTGTGTGGAGGGCACAGTCTGGAGGACACAGTGTGTGGAGGGCACAGTGTGGAGGACACAGTGTGGAGGACACAGTGTGTGGAGGGCACAGTGTGGAGGACACAGTGTGGAGGACACAGTGTGTGGAGGGCACAGTGTGGAGGACACAGTGTGGAGGACACAGTGTGTGGAGGGCACAGTCTGGAGGACACAGTGTGTGGAGGGCACAGTGTGTGGAGGACACAGTGTGGAGGACACAGTGTGGAGGGCACAGTGTGGAGGACACAGTGTGTGGAGGGCACAGTGTGTGGAGGGCACAGTGTGGAGGACACAGTGTGTGGAGGGCACAGTGTGGAGGACACAGTGTGGAGGACACAGTGTGTGGAGGGCACAGTGTGGAGGACACAGTGTGGAGGACACAGTGTGTGGAGGGCACAGTGTGGAGGACACAGTGTGTGGAGGGCACAGTGTGGAGGACACAGTGTGGAGGACACAGTGTGTGGAGGGCACAGTGTGGAGGACACAGTGTGGAGGACACAGTGTGTGGAGGGCACAGTGTGGAGGACACAGTGTGGAGGACACAGTGTGTGGAGGGCACAGTCTGGAGGACACAGTGTGTGGAGGGCACAGTGTGTGGAGGACACAGTGTGGAGGACACAGTGTGGAGGGCACAGTGTGGAGGACACAGTGTGTGGAGGGCACAGTGTGTGGAGGGCACAGTGTGGAGGACACAGTGTGGAGGGCACAGTGTGGAGGACACAGTGTGTGGAGGACACAGTGTGGAGGACACAGTGTGGAGGACACAGTGTGTGGAGGGCACAGTGTGTGGAGGGCACAGTGTGGAGGACACAGTGTGGAGGGCACAGTGTGGAGGACACAGTGTGTGGAGGGCACAGTGTGTGGAGGGCACAGTGTGGAGGACACAGTGTGTGGAGGGCACAGTGTGGAGGGCACAGTGTGTGGAGGGCACAGTGTGGAGGACACAGTCTGGAGGACACAGTGTGTGGAGGGCACAGTGTGGAGGACACAGTGTGTGGAGGACACAGTGTGTGGAGGGCACAGTGTGGAGGGCACAGTGTGGAGGGCACAGTGTGTGGAGGGCACAGTGTGGAGGACACAGTCTGGAGGACACAGTGTGTGGAGGGCACAGTGTGTGGAGGACACAGTGTGTGGAGGGCACAGTGTGGAGGGGACAGTGTGTGGAGGGCACAGTGTGGAGGACACAGTGTGTGGAGGGCACAGTGTGGAGGACACAGTGTGTGGAGGGCACAGTGTGGAGGGGACAGTGTGTGGAGGGCACAGTGTGGAGGGCACAGTGTGTGGAGGGCACAGTGTGGAGGGCACAGTGTGGAGGGCACAGTGTGGAGGGCACAGTGTGTGGAGGGCACAGTGTGGAGGACACAGTGTGGAGGGCACAGTGTGTGGAGGGCACAGTGTGGAGGACACAGTGTGTGGAGGGCACAGTGTGGAGGACACAGTGTGGAGGGCACAGTGTGGAGGGCACAGTGTGGAGGACACAGTGTGTGGAGGGCACAGTGTGGAGGGCACAGTGTGTGGAGGGCACAGTGTGGAGGGCACAGTGTGGAGGGCACAGTGTGGAGGACACAGTGTGTGGAGGGCACAGTGTGTGGAGGGCACAGTGTGGAGGGCACAGTGTGGAGGACACAGTGTGGAGGGCACAGTGTGTGGAGGGCACAGTGTGGAGGACACAGTGTGTGGAGGGCACAGTGTGGAGGGCACAGTGTGGAGGACACAGTGTGGAGGGCACAGTGTGGAGGACACAGTGTGGAGGGCACAGTGTGGAGGACACAGTGTGGAGGGCACAGTGTGGAGGGGACAGTGTGTGGAGGGCACAGTGTGGAGGGGACAGTGTGGAGGGCACAGTGTGGAGGGGACAGTGTGTGGAGGGCACAGTGTGGAGGGGACAGTGTGGAGGACACAGTGTGGAGGGGACAGTGTGTGGAGGGCACAGTGTGTGGAGGGCACAGTGTGGAGGGCACAGTGTGGAGGGCACAGTGTGGAGGGGACAGTGTGGAGGGGACAGTGTGTGGAGGGCACAGTGTGGAGGGCACAGTGTGGAGGGCACAGTGTGTGGAGGACACAGTGTGGAGGGCACAGTGTGGAGGACACAGTGTGTGGAGGACACAGTGTGGAGGACACAGTGTGGAGGACACAGTGTGGAGGGCACATTGTGGAGGGGACAGTGTGGAGGGCATAGAGGAGGTTTCCCGTATCGCCACTAAGACTTAGGCCATGTTCAGACTAGGAGGCCAAATCTGATTAGTGAACTTTAGTGACCTATTGATGACTTTAGGTGCGGGGCGGCTTTAGCTCAGGAGGTAGAGCGGGTTGGCCAATGACGCAAGGGTTGGCGGTTCGATCCCCGCTCCTTCCCAGCTGCTGTTGTTGTGTCCTTGGGCAAGACACTTAACCCTCCTTGCTCCCGCACCCTGCGTGGCAGCCTGCCGCCATCGGTGTATGAATGGGTGAATGTAGAATATCTACTGATTGTAAAGCGCTTTGGATAAAAGCGCTATATAAATGCAGGCCATTTACCACTTTATCCAGATTGGTTTTATGAGTCTGGACGCTCCAAGTCTGATTTGTGTCACTTGGCCCAAACCACATATGGAGGTCATTTCCAATCGGCTTCAAATCTGCTTTTGACTGATGTGACTTCAGTGCGAACGCGCAGATCCACCAAATCTGATTTGAACGTCACTCGCAACTCGTCATCAAATGCTTCTGCGCAGGAAAACCACGTCACCAACGTACGTATTTACTGACGCCCACGTCGTTACCATAGCAACCCATGCAGATAGGCTGTTTAGGTCTGGACACACAGATCCGACTTGAGAATCAGATTTGTGGCAGTGCGGACACACTCCCAAATCAGATTTGGGAAACCAATCAAGATAATGATGATTAATGACTTTATCAGCAAATCGGATTTGCCTGTAATGTGAACAGAGAAGAGAACCTCCACTTAATGGACACCACTGGCAAAGTGGTGATGGCCACACTGTGAGGAGAGGAGGTGGAGCCACACTGTGAGGAGAGGAGGTGGAGCCACACTCTGAGGAGAGGAGGTGGAGCCACACTCTGAGGAGAGGAGGTGGAGCCACACTCTGAGGAGAGGAGGTGGAGCCACACTCTGAGGAGAGGAGGTGGAGCTACACTGTGAGGAGAGGAGGTGGAGCCACACTGTGAGGAGAGGAGGTGGAGCCACACTGTGAGGAGAGGAGGTGGAGCTACACTGTGAGGAGAGGAGGTGGAGCCACACTCTGAGGAGAGGAGGTGGAGCTACACTGTGAGGAGAGGAGGTGGAGCCACACTGTGAGGAGAGGAGGTGGAGCCACACTCTGAGGAGAGGAGGTGGAGCCACACTCTGAGGAGAGGAGGTGGAGCTACACTGTGAGGAGAGGAGGTGGAGCCACACTGTGAGGAGAGGAGGTGGAGCCACACTGTGAGGAGAGGAGGTGGAGCTACACTGTGAGGAGAGGAGGTGGAGCTACACTATGAGGAGAGGAGGTGGAGCCACACTGTGAGGAGAGGAGGTGGAGCCACACTGTGAGGAGAGGAGGTGGAGCCACACTGTGAGGAGAGGAGGTGGAGCCACACTGTGAGGAGAGGAGGTGGAG
This sequence comes from Poromitra crassiceps, assembly GCF_964638095.1. Lineage (NCBI taxonomy): Eukaryota > Metazoa > Chordata > Actinopteri > Beryciformes > Melamphaidae > Poromitra > Poromitra crassiceps. Next base: position 12,860 of record NW_028150423.1, on the reverse strand, counting down.
CTACACTGTGAGGAGAGGAGAGGAGGTGGAGCCACACTGTGAAGAGAGGAGGTGGAGCCACACTCTGAGGAGAGGAGGTGGAGCCACACTGTGAGGAGAGGAGGTGGAGCCACACTCTGAGGAGAGGAGGTGGAGCCACACTGTGAGGAGAGGAGGTGGAGCCACACTCTGAGGAGAGGAGGTGGAGCCACACTGTGAGGAGAGGAGGTGGAGCCACACTGTGAGGAGAGGAGGTGGAGAAGTTTGATGGCTCTAAGCTGCCTGTGGTCGCCATCAAAAGAGCTCACCTGTGTGATTTGGGGGGCAGATCTCTCTGTGCTTTGTTCAGCTCAACAGTCATGGTCAACCCAGACACACCTG
>NW_028150423.1:0-2500 GCF_964638095.1 Poromitra crassiceps | reverse complement strand
CTTTCTTTCTTTCTTTCTTTCATCCTGCCTCCCTTCCATTTTCACAAGGACATCCTGACAACATATCAACAGCACTTAAGGAGCATAATGAACCATGCTAACGGAAATGTTAACTTGCATCCTTCAAAATAAAACAATGTCCTTCGATCCCTAGAATCCTTCCTAAATAATGCCCTGCTCATAATATAATATAATAATATAATATAACAAGATGGTACATCCGCTCTGCTGAGCACTCCAGTGTCTTCGGGCTGTAATTACACATCTATGCCTCTGCTGCGGGTTCAGTCATGGGTGCCTCATTGTGCACATGGATTGCTCAGCAACGGCTAATTGGGCTCAGCATTGTTTAGCCCAGTTAGTCACTCTTCCTTCTTTGGTTTTAGTTTGACGAAATATTCCTACCCCACCCCCACCTCCTCCTCCACCTCCTCCTCCACCTCCTCCACCTCCTCCACCTCCACCTCCTCCTCCACCTCCTCCTCCACCCCCACCTCCTCCTCCACCTCCTCCTCCACCTCCAGTTGTTCTCCTTCACTTGGATGAGTCCGTTCCTCGTCACTCTCTTCCAGAGGTGTAGTGCTATCTAGAGAAGTGGGGGAACGCACCTATATGGGGAACACCTGCACACGCACAGGTCCCAACAAAGCCCCCCCCCCCCCCCCCCGAAACACGCTTTTAGCATTGTTCTCTTCATGCTTGTAAACGTACCTTTTTAGCAGCTGGTCCGAAAAATGAAAGGATGTTTGGCTGCCTTTTTCATCTTTACTTGTTAAAGTGAGGTACTGGGGGAAAAAAAAAAAAAATTTGATGCTGAAAAATCCAGCTAGGCTGTTTCAGTATAGCTTTTATTAAACCGAGGTTTCCCCCGTGCTGTAGCTAGTTAAGGTGGAATGTGTCATTTTCCTTCAAGCCACAAGTTGATGCTGTGTGAATCATTCAGCCCACCTTAAATATAGTTAAGGTGGAATGTTTCCTTCTTTCTTCAAGCCGCGAGTTGATGCTGTGTGAATAATTCAGCCCACCTTAAATATAGGACGAATGACAACGTTGCCTAGTTTCACTCGTTTTATTGGGTCGACATGCACACACACACTCACACACACAAAACACCCGTTGGAGAAGTATGGGAACGCCGTTGCCCCGCGTTCTACCGGCACTACACCTATGCTCTCTTCACTCCTTCCTATTTCTGTTGCTTCTTGTTGTATCTTCATGAGACGTTGGTAAGACCTCTTACCAAAGTAGTTTCCCTTCAGTATTGTGCATAATCCCACCAATTAGCTGGCAGTTTCAATTAGGGTCTGGGAAGAGCTGGTTCCCTCTGCAACGGAAATTACTTCCTTGTTCACAGGCAAACGAGGAAGTGATTTGCGTTGCAGAGGGAACCCTCTTGCCCTTCTTCTCGCTATGGATTTACTTCGAAAATGACCGTTTAACATAACTTTGGATTATTATTTCATCGCGTGGTGAGTACACGAGTCACAACATACACATGTGAGTGTTTCTAGCGCTGTTGGAATTGTGTATTTTGGGCGACGGAAAGGCGGTGGCAGAGACTGCCATTGTACTGCTATCTAACTAGCAGTAGCACTAGGCTGAATTAGCATTAGGCTGAATTCAGACACAATTCGTCGAGACGTATTTCGGAGTCCGTCTGTAGTATGAAGTATACCTCTCCACGGTAGCTTTAAAAATTACCCTGCTGCAGCCATTTGACTGCCCCGTGAAAATCGCAGCACACCTGCAGTACCGCCACGGCCCAGTAGTGGGCCACCGCCCACAGTTTGGGAATAACTGGTTTAGGCAACTTATTGTTTGGATTTGAATAACAAAAACGTTAAATGTGACGTACGGTTGATGTCGACTTTGAACACGCTGGGACTCTGAACTCTCAGCTCCCTCTCAGCTCCCCCCCCCCCCCCCCGCCCCCCGCCCCCTACCTGTTGGACTACCCTGCACGTCCAAAAAAGAGGAGAACAGGTTAACATTACATGGGTTATTTACGAATGATATAGTGCATTAGTTTGAATAGGTTTTAGAATGAACAGCCTGATCTAGCTACATTCACTTGCTCTCTCTTTATGAGTCTTTCTATTGCATGCGTTCCCTTTTTATCCTCTCTCTCTCCCCCCTCTCCCTTTCTCTCTCTCTCTCTCTCTCTCTCTCTCTCTCTCTCTCTCTCTCTCTCTCTCTTCACTGCCTCTCTCTCTCATCTGGCTGAGCTCCAGTGCTAGCAGGGTATTAGCCCCTGGGACAGTGGCCCTAATTGTCAGCACGGGGGTGGATCTGTATACGATGGCCATATGCTGCCTGGCTGCAGGGCAGGAGCTCCCTGGGCGTTTTAAGGTGAACGACGGTACATAAATATCCATCTTAAAGTCGAGTTGAACCCCCCAAAAAATATTTTATTTTTTATTTTTTTGTTCAAATACCTGTGCACCTATTTATTAATGTATGCACACACAAAAAAATCACAACAATCTAATTTCTTTAGTTT